>NC_136915.1:19878285-20135568 GCF_949752795.1 Hyperoodon ampullatus
GTTAAACACCCTCACATTAGTGCTAATTTGGGGCTGCCTTTCCTATTCAGCCAGTGACAAAGCCGGGTGTTTGCACAAGGGCCTGAGGAATGGGACCACACGCACTGCCAGGGAGCAGGCTCCGTGCCCGCAGCCACCCTGCCCTCCCAGGCACCTGTTTCTCTCTGCAGAGATTCCTGGTCCTCCTGCTCTGGCTCTGCCCCGCCACCATCTGAACAAGACTTTGTCCCCCCCACCCATCCCTGTAAAAACCCACTGGGGAAGAACAGAAGCCCCATGTACAAAGGAGACCGTTGGATCTTGATTCAGTTATGAACCCCCATTGACATGATCCAAAAGTGTTTGTCATAACGAAAAATGGAAACAACCTCATTGTCCATCAAAGGGAGAAATGGTTAAATAAACGAGAGAACATGCACACCACAGATATTTTAAAAGAGTGAGGCAGATCTGAGGGTACAGAAACACAGAAAGTGCTGCGCAACCTGCTGTTATGTGAAGAAAAAAACCTGCAAAATAATATATATATATAGTGGGCTCTTATTTAGGCTAATTTAAAAACAGTCCCAAGTAGGTGCCTATAGCCTTTGATATGATTGTAAACACATATGAGTCTGATTAAGAAGATTTAGAAATCATTGCACTTTGGTCAGAAAAATAATAAAAATATGTTATAAATGCTTAAAAATATAGAGGGTCTGAAAAGAATCCATCAAATTGTTAATGGGGAAGGAGCAATTGGATGCAGGTGGGGATGGAGAAATGAAGGCAGACTTTCAATGTTTCGTTGCATTTTCCTCTGAAAGTTTTAAAATAATGGGAATATATGTGTGTATATATATGCATTTATGTATGACTATATCTGTGTGTGTGTGTGAGAGAAGTACTTTTTTAAAAATAAATTTATTTTATTTATTTATTTTTGGCTGTGTTGGGTCTTGGTTGCCGCGCGTGGGCTTTCTCTAGTTGCAGCGAGCAGGGACTACTCTGTTGTGGTGCGCGGGCTTCTCATTGAGGTGGCTTCTGTTGCGGGGCACGGGCTCTAGGCGTGTGGGCTTCAGTAGTTGTGGCACATGGGCTCAGTAGTTGTGGCTTGCAAGCTATAGAGAGCAGGCTCAGTAGTTGTGGCGCACGGGCTTTGTTGCTCCACGGCATGTGAGATCTTCCCAGACCGGGGCTCGAACCTGTGTCCCCTGCATTGGCAGGCGGATTCTTAACCACTGCACCACCAGGGAAACCCGAGAGAAGTACTTCTAATGAAGAAATCCCATTTTGTTATGCACAGCCAATTCTCGTTATTTGTGACAGTTACATCCTATGACATTGCCACGAACCAATGAATTGAATGAGACAATTCTGAACCAATGATCCTACAGGAAATACAGGGTTAAGTTCCTGCAAGCCTCTGATCACAATATTTTCATCCACTGATTAACATACAACCTTGTTTTGTGTGTTTCTGTTTAAATGCATCTTATTTAATATAAATCGTTGACTCACTAACATCGACCCCAGCCTGTAACTCGTGGCCGATTGAAGCTTCTGACACATGTGTGTTCTCCGTAAGCCCCCTCACGGCTTTCCTGCTGTAGGACACCAGACAGCACTTCAGCACTATGCTTGGGAGCCATTTTAAACAGCGAAATCAGCAAGAAAAAGCACAAAAATGTGAAAAGCACGACACCAAATAGCGCATAAAAAGGATCCATGTTTTTGTTTTTCTTTTCCAGCCGCACCGAGTGCTCGTGGGATCTTAGTTCCCTAACCAGGGATCGAACCCGGAGTCCTCGGCCGTGAGAGCATGGCGTCCTAACCACTGGACTGCCAGGAGATTCCCCAGGACCTACGTTTACAGTATAAGAACTGACATGAGAAGGCAGAGCCACGGCCGGGAATGTGCTCCTGGGCGACTCAGGTTTTTGTCACTTTGTGCGTGTCCCAAGATGATCACGAAAAGTGCCTTGAGTATTGATTTGGAGATTACAAAGAAACTTTAGCGAGTAGGCATGTTCACAAATGGGGATTGACTGTATATACTTCAGCCTTCCTCCCACACCTGGGATCACTCTCATCTTGGGTTTTTAAGGTTCCATTTGGCTTCTGCAAGCTCCCTGGTGCTCACAGCAGACCGCTGTCAGGCTGTGTGATCAATATCTGAGCTCCGTTTCCTCTCCGTTGCAGGGTCGAGCATCTGCACACTGCCTAACACAATGCCTGACATGTAGCAGGTGCTCAAAAACGGCCACTGTTACCATCACCACCATCGCCCCGTGATGGGCACTGGGGGTTCCACTGAGGTTTGGCAAAGGGCTGTTTACACCAGAACTCCAGGCTGGCATCCTTTTCATGTATTCTTTGTCCCACCTTTCCCTTCTCTGGCTGCACCTACAAAAGCAGACAACAATCTGAATATTGGAACATTGAAGCCAATAAAATTACTTCCTAACACCCGGTTGAATGGGAACTTTTCCCTTTGAAATGATGGTTCTCTTCTCTTCTCTCCCGTCACCTCAGGTGTGACCCTGGGGCTCTGCTCTCTCCTTGGGATTCCCATGAGTCTGCTTAGCACAGATCTCGCTGCTTTAGTTAACAGTCAAAAAAAAAAAGAAAAGCTTCAGGCTCGGAGCCAGGATGGCAACTCACTAGGGCTGGGCTGCTGCTTACTCATCAATATTCTCTGTGCTCAGCACAGATCAGTGCCTTGTGAAAGGCTATCAGCTGAAAAAATAGGGCCCAGGAGTGAATGGAGCTTCCCACTCCAAACCTCCCCCAGTACCAAGTAGAAGGCAAAGAACACGTGTCAGCAGTGTGTGCTCAAGAAGCAGTATCTCACTTACTACTATTTTTCAGCTTAGTCTAGTGTATCTAAACTTCCTAAATGGCCCTAGACAAATTTTTTCACTCTAATGAAACTGTGATTTCATTAGAAATTTCACCCTAATGCAAGCTGGGAGAATAATGTAAATTTCAATTTTTAATTTTAAGAAACTTTTAATACTGGAGAGAATAGTCAGAAAAACGAAGGGAGCAATGGACAGAGTTAGCACTCAAAATATATTTGTGGAGGGGTACGAAAAGGGAGGAGGCTAAATGCCTGACAACTGGATGACCAGACAAACTAGCAAATGAACCAATGCATGAATGAAATGGAACCACTGTATCTCCCCCACACCTGACCACAGCTGGAAAGGGAGAGTGGTGGAGTGAGTTGGCCAATATAGAACAGGCATTAGCACAGCAGGTATACTTGCTATGTGACTGGCTCTGTGCTGTGCCTTTTGAATGTATTAACTAACTGAAACCTCAAGCCAATTTCTAGAAGATAAGTATTACTGTCCCCATCTTACAGATGAGCAAACTGAGGCCCCTGAGAAGCAAAGCAACTTGTCCAGCCTCACGAGGCTGGTTAGCAGGGCAACTGGACTTGAACCCACACTGCTGGCTCCAGAAGCTGCCCTCCCAGCCACTACAAGACACTGTCGCTCTGGGCTGTGATGGCTCTGGCTCCTCAGAGACACTCCCAGGAGGCCAACACCCTACCTGGTGGTGCGAGAGAGGGGTTGTGCCCTGCTCAGGATGGTGCCTAGATCCTGCTGCCCAAATCACTGGGTCTGGCCTCCTTTGCTGCCTCTTTCCCATTTCTCCACAGTCTGGTTCCAACAGAACTTTGTGCATCTTATCTCCTTCTTCTTCTTTTCCTGCACTGAATGCTGCGTCCCAGCCCAGCTGCTCCCTGGTCACACCCATGCGTTCCTGTCTCTACGCCTATCCTACTGCTGCTCCTGCCCTGGCCCAGAATGCATTCTATTGCAATCCTCCCCACGTTTCCAAGCCAAGCTTCCATGCTACCTAGCCCATGAAGCCCTCCCTGGTTGTCCCTGCTGGAATGCATCGCACCTTGCCTGCCTTTAGGCATCAGTATCTAACTCTTATCATACCCCCCCACCCCACCCACGCCCCACCCTGGTCCTCTCCCCCTCTGCCCACCATTCCCACCCTAAGAAAGTCTCATTGACCAACAGCCTGCGCTGCACCTTCACACCCCTCCCCACCCCAGACCTTAAGATGCCAGAGAGCAAGGAGCTTAGTCCGCCTCATGCCCTTGTCCCCACAACCTGGCACCACAACTGACATAGTAAATGAACATGCTTCTACCTTTTGGATACAATGAGGGTATTAACAGTAAACGTCGGGGCTTCCCTGGTGGCGCAGTGGTTGAGAGTCCGCCTGCAGATGCAGGGGACACGGGTTCGTGCCCCGGTCCAGGAGGATCCCACATGCCGCGGAGCGGCTAGGCCCGTGAGCCATGGCCGCTGAGCCTGTGCATCTGGAGCCTGCGCTCCGCAAGGGGAGAGGCCACAACAGTGAGAGGCCCGCGTAATGCAAAAAAAAAAAAAAAACAGTAAACGTCGATGACAGTTTAAAAGTCGTCTGCTCCATGAGTCCATGTTCCGCTGCTAGCTGCTAATAACATGCTGGCGTCCCAAAGTCCTTAATTCCAGGACTCCTTAAGACTCCCTCGGTACACATCGCTTTTCATCACGCTTCTGTGCCTTTGCCATGCTGTTCCAATATTTGGAATGTTCTTTCCCATTTCAGTTGCTCAGAGAGAGAATCCAATCCTTGTAAACTTGGTTCAATGTCCCCTCCTCTAAGAAGCCTTCCCTGACCACTCAGCGCCCTCCTTTGCCCCAGAGTGAACCACTTCTTCTTTCGAGTTTCTCTGCACGTCACACCTACCTGGGTGGTTACCAGGCTTGCTGCTGTACTGCAATGGATATTTCCATGTGTCTGTCCCCTGATAGCTCTTTGAGGCCAGGAACATGTCACATCAGCTCTATGCCCCCAGGACCAAACATGGTAATGTTCAAGCATATTTTGGGGTAGACTTCTCCCAAAGTAAATCTATGTGTATTTGGATAAATTACTACACATGTAGTGCTTAGAACAGTGTCTGGCACATAATAACTGCTACAGACATATGAGCAATTGATACAGCCCAACGGAGCTGTGGTGAGGATTAGATCAGATCATACTTAAAATGTGCCCTGTCCAGAGCCTGGTATATGGTAAGAGTTCAATCGACAGAAGCTGTTATTTAGCATGAATTTAGCTCAAATTCAGCACATTACCTATGAGCTCTTGGGGAAGAAAAACAAACCTGGACAGAAACTCCAAGGCTTTCGATCTCACTCTGCAATCTCCTGTGAAAGGGAAGTGGGTGTGTTCTGCTGCCTGACTCAGAGAAATGCGCCCCCTCCCACCTGGTCCTACCCGTCTACTTGTGTCTGCCCATCCATGCAGTGATCAGACTTGACCTTGGAGAGTAGCAAAGATCCTATCACTGCCCCAGGGTGGGGGCTGGCAGGAGGGGTTATAATTATGGGTTTCACTGAAATTGTGGATATAATGAACACTGCTTTCTGCGGCTCCTCTAAGGGTTCTGTGGGCCCCTCCACGACCCCTCCTGCCTGGGTGCCCCCAGAAGCCGGCACTCCCAGCCCAGTGACTAACTTAACTTACTGTGTGTGCTAAGCACTTTATGTGAAGTATCTCATTTAATGCTCACAAAGGGCATTCTTTTCCCCATTTCACAGATGAGGACACTGAGGCTCAGGGAGGCAAAGGGGGTGGCCAAGACAGACTCCAAGGTCTTTTTGACCCTCGGGCCCGTGATCTTAACCTCCACCCTAGTTTGCATCCCAAATGGTACCAAAATCTGGTAGTAATCATACAGTTAGGAAACCGGGCTCTGGACCCCAAGAGCCCTGGGTTTGATTCTTGGCTCTGACCTGTGTCATCCTGGGCAGTCACATCACCTCTCTGAGCCTGGGTTTCCTCCCAGGTTTGTTGTGAGGACTAGCTGAGAAAATGTATGTAAGTGTTTGTAAGTGCCTGGGACAGATAAGGGTTCAGTAAGAGTCGGATAACATTCATTCACTGTCATTGTCGTTGTTAGGCTGCAGAGTCCTGAAATCACTGTCTACATACATACAGACATCAAGGCATTAAGAAACCTCTTGGTATTAGACATGCCACATGTGACATTTCCAATTTTGTCCAGATCCTGAGTCATGAAAAAATGCACTGAGTCCTGGGGTTTCCATTTTGCTTTTATTAAGCCATCAAGTTGTGGGATGTACAGTAAGCAACAGGATCTTGAATGGAAAGCAAATGAAATGGATCCCCGATTTGCTGCGTGAGTTGCATCCAGTCAATGAACCTCTCTGTTCCTGAGTTTCTCTCTGAGGCTCGTAATGACCATAGGGTAGAGCCTGGAGCTCTCGGAGGGAAAGGGGTTTTAGAAGCCCTGGGTCATCCTGGCCTCGTTTCCCTTTTCCTGTCTCCTGTTTCCGTGATGAATGACTGGGAGGGGAAGATGTGCAACAGGGAGGAGGAAAGGGAGGGGACTGTTATTTACTGATCTGGGAGCACCTCTCCAAGACAAAGCACAGAGCCTCGTGTCTCCTGTGACCCACTTCCCTCTGTGGCCCCGAGCAAGTATCACCCTGGCTTGCGGTGACTATGCTACGATCACCTCCCTCCAACTTACTCACCTCTCCCGGCGAGGCAGGAAGGAAATACCATGCCTGGCATTGGGCAATGCCAAGGCCCAGGCAGGGCTCCATTAAACCCTGAAATGAACCCCGGGTCTGCCAGGCCCCATCCCCAAGTGTGCTGGGGCTTCCTAGGTAATTTGTGAGCTTCTTCACTTTGCCTGTTATTATGTTCCTCTTATTAACGTGTGGGCTTAGGACATTCAGGACTTCCTTAATTATGGCTTCCTCCTTCCTGAGCATTGTGTCTTAGGATTTTTGACACTGTTCCAGACAACTCGGTCTTTCCACTGGAAACGATGAGAGACGTTTGAGAAGGTGCGGGATGAGAGACGGAGATGCCTGGCTCCTTCTGGTGGGCAGACTGGGAGCTACTTCAGCTCAGGCCCAGATGGGCTCTTGCTCCCAAGGGCCACCAGCCCACCACCTCCTGTCCCCGGCAGGCAAACCCCACACACAGCCAGAGTGGAACTGCGGAGATTCCGTACACACATTTCTTTTAAAATTCAGAGGCCTGGCACTTGGTCTCTAAAGGTAGTAGAGTTCTATCTGGTTCACTGCTCTTTTGAGCTTCCTGGTTTCTGAGGTAGGTCTGTGGGGCAGCTTTTAACTTTTGAGGCACTTTTCCCTCAATTTCTCTCGGGCTGAGATGGGTGGGGGGGGAGGGCTGGAGGTGAGGGGACACAGTCCCAGTGAACAAAAACACCTTTCTTTTCATTCCATGGCATTCGACACACTAGCACGCTTAATAAAACAGGTGGCAGGCCCGGCGAATCCAGGTGCTGATTCAGCCCTGACACCGCTTCCCTTTCATCTTGGGCCTCGACTGTTTAACAGCCGCTTAAGGAGAAGAGATGGAAGAGTTGATCTCCTTAATACGCCCTCCTGAAACTGCTGTGCGTAATCCTGCTCCTCTCCCCAGAGGCTGGGGGCATCATTTCTGGTTATATTAGTAATTTATCTGGTGTGTCTAAGAACTATCGATAAGGTCATCCTAAAAAACAACAACAAAGATGAACCATTGATATGGTTTTTTGGGGGTGAAAAAAAAGCAAGTTTATAAAACACAGTATCTGGTGTGCAATTCCATTTTTTGGTGGAAAAAAGATCCACTTATGGACAGAAATACAGTTTGGAAGCTTTAAAAGATAGCATTGAATGGTGGTATAATACGGTTTTAAATTTTTTTAGTTATTTATTGCCTTTGGCAATTTTGAAAAATTTCTCCAACAAACGTACATAATTAGAAATTTTCTTAAAAAAAGAGAAACCCACACCCCCCAGGATATCCATAGTTAATCAAACCCAGGCTTAGCTTAAACTGTCTCTCCAACGCAGACAAAAAATCTAGATGTCAGTAGCTAATTTCCACTTTTATCCCTCATTCCTCAATTCAGGCCCACCTCCCCCCAAGCCCAGGGGGTTGAAGCTAATGAGAAATTATCGTTCATCATTTGTGTTTGACTCTGTACCACATTTTTTCCCCTAGACCTGGCTTCTCCCCATAATGAGAGCTGTCACCGAAGTACGCAGGGGTGGGAACGGCTGTCTTTCCACAGCCCGAAAATGTTTAGTTTCCCCAGCCTCTGCTTTCTCCTGAAAGGCCAGGGATTAGAACTACTGTTCCGTTCTCAGAGGGGGTTTGTTTATAAAAATTTTCTGTTTAAACCTGGGTTGAGGCAACCAGAACCTCAACTGTGGAACCAGCCTTCTCCCTCCCGTCTGGCTGGGGCTGTATCCTCTGCAGAAGCCAGGAACAGGCGAGGCCTCAAAGAGAGGCTCCTGTTACTGTCTCTCCAGCTTTCTCGAAAATGGCCTGCCTCCCGCCTCACCTGAAGTTAAGCCTGGAAAGTCTTGGCATCACGTCACTTTAAGGAAGGAGAAGGGCTTATAAAAAAGAACTAGAAGATCAGGAAGATGACAACCGGTCGTTTGAGAGTAAAACAACATTTTTGGCTGATGAAGCTTGAAAACTGATTTTGAAACCTCAGATCCTAGTCCCCAGGGGAAGGGGAGAAAAACCCTCCAGGCAGGAGTCAGCTATTGCGGGCCATTGCTCCTCAGATGTTCTCCTGAGCCTCCCTTCCACGCACGGTCACAAAGCTCCGTGGCCCGTGAGGAGGGCCTTCCGAGTGGCCCAGCGCTCCCTTGGGCCTGCTGCCCTGCTACTGTTTCAGATGACAGGATGCAAGCTTCAGAGGGAGGTAACCTCCCAGGAGATTATATTCACCCCAAGGACGACTGGTGTGAGGAGGGCTTGGGGGAGACAGAGTATTCGAATGAATACCACGTGCACAGTGGGCACTCGATAAATGAATCTTGGAAAGCTGTCGTTAGGAATGTGAACTTTGGAGCTGGTGGATGTGGGTTCACATCCCAGTGCTGGCACTGAGACCTGAGTGGTCCTGAGCAAAGGAGAGCTGAATGCCCATGACCTAGGGCTGCCGAGGAGATGAAGTAGGAAAGCTGTCATGCAGTGCAGAAATGAAAGCGTAAAACAATAACTTGCAGCACGAGGGAGCTTAGGGAGTGTCAGAACTGCTCTGTATCTTTTTTTTTTTTTTTTTTTTTTTTTTTGCGGTACGCGGGCCTCTCACTGTTGTGGCCTCTCCCGTTGCGGAGCACAGGCTCCGGACGCGCAGGCTCAGCGGCCATGGCTCACGAGCCCAGCCGCTCCGCGGCATGTGGGATCTTCCCGGACCAGGGCATGAACCCGTGTCCCCTGCATCGGCAGGCGGACCCTCAACCACTGTGCCACCAGGGAAGCCCCTGCTCTGTATCTTGATTATGGTGGAGGACACACAGTGTCATGCATTGTCAAAACCCACCGAACTGCACACCACAAAGAGTGAATTGTACTTGATGTAAATTTTTTAAAAATTGGTTATCTCAAAGATTTCTTCTGGTTTTGACATTCTATGGATTTCCTCACCTGTAAGACAGAGTTGTTATTGGAAAGGAATGAGTAAACTGCTATGTTTTTGCATTGTGATGGGAAAAAAAGATGTGTATCCTTTTATAATTTCATTCATTCACCTCATTGTCCTGATACCCGTCTGCCTCTGGTCCCTTCAGGATTTACCCAGGCCAGAGATGGCCAAGGATGCCACTCAGAGCCTCTTGTGGTCACCTGGAGCAGCAATACCTCAGAGCTGCACCATCCAGTATGGTAGCCCTGGCATGTGTGGCTATTGAGACTTGAAATGTGGCTATTGCTACTGAAGAACTGAATATTAAATTTTATTTAATTTTTAGTTAATTTACATTTAAACTTGGAAACTGAATCAGTGTAAAATATTTTCCTATTAAAAACAACTTTATTCAGACAGAGAAAGACAAATATCATATGATATCACTTATATGTGGAATATAAAAAAATGATTCAAATGAACTTATTTACAAAACAGCAACTGACTCACAGACTTAGAAAACAAACTTATGGTTACCAAAGGGGAAAGGTGGCAGGGTGCAGGGTGGAGGATAGATTAGAAGGTTGGGATTAACATACACACACTACTATATATAAAATAGATAATCAAAAAGGACCTAGTGTATAGCGCAGGGAACTCTACTCAATACTCTGTAATAACCTGTACGGGAAAAGAATCTGCAAAAGAATAGGCATATGTATATGTATAATTAAATCACTTTGTTATACACTTGAAACTAACAAAACATTGTAAATCAAATATACTCCAATATAAAAAAGAAAAAAAGGATTAAAAAAAGACAACTTTATTGCTTTGGTAGGACTACATTTTTTATTTTTAATATATTGTATAATTAATTTTTAAAATTGAGATATAATTCCTATATCATTAAATTCACTATTTGAACGTATGCAACTCAATGGCTATTCATACATTCGCAAGGTTGTGCAACCGTCACCACTAATTCCAGAACACCTCTTCACCCCCAAAAGAAACCCTGTACCTATTGACAGTCACTCCACAATCCCCCCAACTCCCAGCCCCTGGCAACTATCATCTACTTCCTGTCTCTATGTATTTGCCTATTCTGGACATTTCATATAAATGGAATCATATATCGTCTTTTGTATCTGGTTTCCTTCCCTTAGCCTCTGTTTTCAAGGTTTCCTCATGTTGTACTTTATTCCTTTTTAAGGCTGAATAATACTCTATTGTATGAATATACCACCTTTTGTTAATTCACCAGTTGGTGAACATCTAGGTTTTTCCACTTTTTGGCCATTAGCCCTTGAAAATGTAGCATCCAAATTGAGATGTGTTATAGTATAAAATATATACCAGATTTCAAAGACTTGTACAAAAAAGGAATATAAGATCGCCTCATTAATATTCTATTTACACTGACTACACATTGAAACTATTTTTAATACATTGGGTTAAATAAAAGATATTTTTTAAAAAGAGAGCCTAAGAACAGGGCAGGGGAGGTGTGAGCTGTTGAGGAGGGGGCGGGGACTGTCCCCCCAGGATCTCGCCCTTCAGTGCCCCCTGCCCAGTGGTGAGCCTGAATGAGGAGCAGGGTGGGCCAGGCAGCAGGAACAGCCACTCTTGGAGTCACCCTGCCTTGGCACCGAGGGGAGCTGCAGAGAGGACAAGTCCAGGCGGGAGTTGGTGAATGATCTCCCCCCTGGGAGGGGAGCCAGGACTGGAATTATTGGACAAAAGGAGTCATTGGAGAGGCCAGTGACAACAGCGCCTTCTCCTTGCATCTGGCTTGTGCCGGCCCACAGAGTTGCATCAAGTCCCCACAAGCTCCTGGGCTCCTCTCCTCGCCTGGGAGCAAGGCAGCAATGGGAGAGGCTTGTTTCCTCTGGGCATCAGGTGGCTGGCTCCTGAGCAGCCATTGTGAGGCTGGAGCCCAGGCCCTGCTCCGTCACTACCTTGCTGTGTGTCCTTGGGCAAGTCCCTTCCACTCTCTGGGCCTTGTCAGAACTGGATTAGATGATTTGGAAGGTGTTTTCCAGCTTTAACGTTTTAGGGTTCTGCAAAAAGTCCTGAGTTAGATGGATGTGAGCTCAGTCCTGGCTTTATCCTTACCAGCTGTGTAACTTCTCATTTCCCCGTCTTTAAGATGGAGAAAATAGGGACTTCCCTGGAGGTCCAGTGGTTAAGAATCCGCGCTTCCAATGCAGGGGGCGTGGTTTCGATCCCTGGTCGGAGAACTAAGATCCCTCATGCTGCATGGCGTAGCCAAAAAATAAAAAATAAAATAAAAAAAAAGATGGAGTAAATAATTGTTACCTCACAGTGATACTGCAAGGTTTAAAAGACATAGTCATTGCTGACACTTAGCACTCACTATGTACCAAGCACTGTCTTAAGTGCTTTGCACAGATGAGTTTATTTAATCTTCCCATCAAACCCTCTAAGGCAGGCCTCATTAGTTCCATTGTCCAAATTCATATAGTGAGAATGCTTCAGAGCAAGGGTTTTGAACCCACAATGCCCAGCTCCAGAGTCTGTTTCCTTATCCACAGGCCAACCTGCCTCCAGCACAGATAGGAAGCATAATAAATCCTGTATTTTTATAATAAATGTTGGAAGGGAGAGGAAGGCAGAATCCCATGATTGTTAAAATACCTCTGTTGGAATCATTATTAAGCAGATGGGGACACCAAGCCCCAAAGGATAAGGTGACGTGTCCTGGGTCACCGCCAAAATGGTGACAGTATGAAACCCGAGTATCCTGGCTCAGAGCTCCCCTAAGTATTTGAAACTGGACTGGATCTCTAGTTATACATGCAAATCTGCTGGCAGATACAGAGCCCCAGCCCAGGCTGATCTCAAAACTTATCACATGGCTGATTAATATCTGAATATCAGGACAGTGCTTCTGGAACTGCCTTTGCCTTCCTCTGTGCAGAGTCTCTGAATTTCCTCCAGGTACCATTCTTAGTTGTTAGGTTTTGCATTACTAAGAACTGGCTGTTCAGGGCACTTAAAGTCACTCTGTCTTCTGAGACTCCATTCAGATATTTCGTGAGTGTTTATTATGAATAGAGCATGTACTAGGCATGGGAGCTACACACAGAAGGAACTGCCTCCCTGCCCTGCCCTCTGGGAGTTCCCAGTTGAATCAGACAGATAGAAGAAATCTCCTTGCTCAAGAATAATTGCTTATAGATGGACAAAAACGATAAAAGCCAGTGTTGGTGATGGTACAGGGAAACAGTCACTCTCATTCCTTGCTGGTGGGGAAGGAACTTGGTGCAAACTTTCTGGAGCGCAGTTTGGTAACAGGCATAAAAAATCATAAAATGTGCCTACCCTAAAAACCCCTGCAATTCTACTTCTTGAAATTGGCCCCAAGGAAATAATGATGGCTGGGCACAAAGATTTAGCCATAGTTAATTTCACGCAGCATTGTTTATAATAATGAAATATTGGATATGACCTAAATATCCATCAGTGGGGGACTGATAAATAAGGTCAGGTCTTCCATATAAAGGTCGTCATGGAATATCTGATGTTGGAAACAGATTCAGATTGTTGGCTAGTGGGGGTAAAAAAGCAGGTTACAAACAGTATCTATGGTGTGATGGCACTTTTTTTTTTGAAGAATATGCATTTGCTATAATAAGAGCTAACATTTTGTTGAGTCACTTTTAGGCATTGTTTCAACCCTATAACATAGATGCTCTGTTTAAAATTTAAAAAAAATTTTATATCATAGATGCTCTTTTTATTTTCATTCTACAATTGAGGAAAGAGGCTCAGAAAGTTCTAGAGACTAGCCCAGGGCTTCCCTGGTGGCGCAGTGGTTGGGAGTCCGCCTGCCGATGCAGGGGACGCGGGTTCGTGCCCCGGTCCGGGAAGCTCTCACATGCCGCAGAGCAGCTGGGCCCGCGAGCCATGGCCGCTGGGCCTGTGCGTCCGGAGCCTGTGCTCCACGACGGTAGAGGCCACAACAGTGAGAGGCCTGCGTACCCCCACAAAAAAAAAAAAAAAAAAAAAGAGACTAGCCCACAGGTATATAGCTAGGATTAGAATCCAGCCAGAGAGGCTGTGCATTTAATTGTGGGGCGATGGTCTTCCTCTAAACAGAATAAAGGGTAGGGAGGAACAATGGTGGTTCTCTTTGGATGGAAAATTATCAGAATTTAATTTTTTTCTTCATTACATTTACCTGCATTTTCATTTTTTTCCCCCTCTCAAAGACCATGGGTTGCTTTTGAAATGAGAAAAATCATTATTTTATTTCAAAAAACACTGACCTGTTGAATTCTACAAATCAAAGAAACCAAAAGCTTGACCTGTCAAGAGGGTTTTTCCCTGGCAAGTCCTCCACTTGCCAGAGGGTTGTTTCAGGCTGAGGGCAGAGAACCCTAAGTTCTGATCTTTAGAACTGTAATGGGGGAACCTCATCCCCCACCAGTCCCCCTCAGGTAGAACCCCAAAGGGCAAGGTTCCAGCTGGTGGGTTCCAGTCTTCCCATCAACCCCTGAATTCCAAGGCCAGGACTTCACCAGCAATTCAAAGGTGGGCACTCAGGTCATAGTGGCACCATTCTTCATATTGCAAGGCTTCCAACCAATCCATTTCAGAATGAGGTAGGCAAGGAGAAGCCCAAAGCAGGTGGCAAAGATGCTTAAAAAACAAAAGAAAGATTTTTTTTTGTCCCAAATCAGCTAGGGATCCCCTGGAGTCATCCCCACCAGGGAGTTAGCTGACTTTTTTTTCTCTTGGGCTGACTGGCTGCTGTGATATGTTTATGATGAAAGTATCTGTCACAACAGCTCTTAGAGGACTATAGCCTGGGTTTCCACCCTCTGAGGAAGGGAGGGGTTGGGAGCAGGCCAAAGCACTGTTGGGGGAGGGGGAGGAGGAGGCAGGCAGTTGTAATCATAGTAAAAATAGCAAAATGATAATAATAATAAGCTCAACAGACGTTTACTGAGAACTTACACATTCTGAGAGGTTTACATGCATTGTCTCATTGAATGAATCTTCCCTTAAAAGCCATGAGGTAGGCACTGTTATTATACCAGTCTCGACGGTGGGAGAACCCAGGCTGAGGGATATTAAATAACTTGTCCATGGTCATGTTGTGCGGCTGATAAATGGTAAAGTTAGGGTTATAAACCCAAGTCCTCCTCTTGTTAAGTACCCACTTCCTGGAGCTGTGGGAACCCCCCAAAGCCTTTACATTTCCCAGAAAACACACACACACACATTTTCAATTTCAGGGAAACTGCTGTTTTCAAGTCTCTTGGCTAGAAAGATGTCACATTTCTCCTGGATTTATGTGAAGCCACTTTGGAGGCAGTCCAGCTAAACGGCTCTGAGATCAGGCAGTCCTGGGTTTGCATCCTATTTCCAGCACGACACGTTTCTGTGACCTTAGGCCTCAGTATTCTCGGTGTACAATGGAGACTCATAATAATAATACGTACACACACACACACGCACACGATCACATAAATCTTGGAAACAAAGATACTATTAATTTGCCTGTATTATAATGTAATACAGCTAAACCATTCACATTTGTTATGCATGTTTTTCTGTTTTCAGACTTAATGGCTACTCTGAATTTATCTCATGGGGGTTGTGTGTGTGTGTGTGTGTGTATACCTATATATACTTGTGTAAACACATGCATATATACATATAATTAAATATATGTGTAAGGAACTTAGCGCACAGCTTGGCACACAGTAGGTGCTTAATACATGATAGCTGTTTACGTTGTTCTTTATTTTTATGCATCTAGCCTCAACTCAGTCTCACAAACATTTGTCAAATACTTGCTGTGTGAGGGCCTTCCATGAATAATTCTCATGGAAGGCTGTCTATGTTGAGTGACAGGCTGCCAGTATAGACAGAGTGCTTTGAGAGAATAACAGACAAAGGAGTGCATTCTTGGCAGGGAGATCTAACTGGTAAGATTTTAATATTTAGATTAAATTTACAATACAGGGAAATACACACATCTTAAATGTACAATTCAATGAATCCTGACAAATGTACACACTCATATAACCACCACTGGAGTCAAGATATAGAGTATTTCCATACCTCAAAAGCCCCTTTGCGTCCCTTCCAGTCAATTCTGCTCCTCAAAGGCAATCACAGCTCTGATTGTTTTTTTCCACAATAGATTAGTTTTGCTTATTTTTGATCTTCGTATAAATGGAATCATTCATAATGTCCTCTTTTTGTGTCTGGCTTTCATTTAACATGGGTGGCGGGCTCTGAACTGAGCCTCGTTGCTAGGATTGAATAAGTATCAGTGGGGGCAGGGGAGGGAATCTGAGGCAAAAAGAATAGCCTGAGAAAAGGCAGGAAGGGAGAAAGACAAACATAGTGTTTGGGGGGAGGTGCTGTGACTAGAATAAGGGGTACTCAGCGGGGAGTAGTAAGAAAGAAGGATGAAAAGGTGGGTTGGAGTTTTATTTTGCAGGGTTTTCAATGCCAGGTCAAGGCATGTGGACTTGATCCTGAAGGAAGCAGGTTGCCACACAGGATTCCTGGACAGAAAAGTGAACTGATGAGATCTGGGTTTTGAGACGATATATACACAACAGGAGGCATAAAATGGAGTCGGAAGAGTCTGGAGGCCAGGACACCAATTATTTGATCATTCATTCATTCACCCAAAAAGTATATATCTGATTCTGGGCTCTGGACTTTGATTATTCTCCGGTACATTCCATCCCTGGCTCTGGTCCTTGGAATAGGAAGTGAGTAAGTGCTGTAAACCCTGTCTGCTGGTTGTTTCAAATTCTACTCCTCCTCTTCCCAAATTCTGAAAAATCCCTGATTTTTTTCTGAAAGTAGCATCCTCCTCAAATCTTGTTAAGAGAATCTTCATCCCCATTTAGTATCTATTTCTCAAAGACCCTACTGAGCAGACATCACCTTAGATTATTTTGCATGTTAGATGAGCCCAGAGAAATATGAAGGTCAATTTTATACTTTGGTGGTGGGCTGGGGGTAGCACTTCTCTAAGTGTGTTCCACAAAGGATCACTGGTTCTATGGGTTTTATAGGTATGTGGTGGAGATGGGGGCAGGGGGAGATGATTTCATGGTCATCTCAGTTTGGGAAACCTTGGGTTGAAAAAACAAACAAAACAGGATTCCTAACTGCAGAATTTTTCAGAGACTTGACTTAATAGCTGTATATTGTTAATTTCTAATAAGAGCATCTGGTATGAAGCTTTTCGATCCCAGAACCTTTTCTGCCTGGAGCATCTTTGGCATTCTTGGGTCTCCCAGAATGCATTTGTGGGATTCCCTGACATGACTTGAGAGGACTCGGAAGCAGTTTGGGTCCAGGAGAGTTACAGAGCAAACTGCCCAGGAAGGTTGAGCCAGAGCAGGGTAGAGCCCACGGCTGTGAAGAAGAGGGAGCTACTTCCTCAGGAAGGCATAGGGAAAGGAGCAAAGGAAGTGGGCTTGAGCTGGGCCTAGCAGTTACACAGAAGTAGGAAGAGGAAAGAAACTTCCAGCTAGAGAAGGAACTGGCTCAGGGCTGGACTGGAGCCTGGAAAGGACATCCACACTGCAGAATTCTTACAGAAACTTTATCTTCAAAACTGGCTGCATCTGGACCCTGCATTTGCTGGACAGGAGGAAAAGGTCCATGGTTACTGGCCATTGGACATGACAGTGATCAGGAAACAGCGTCTCCTATCGCAATATCTATCCCTAGAACCAGCCTCTTTCCCACAGACAGAGGAGACCTGAGCTGTCAAAGGACAAAAAGATGATCAGGTGGGTCTTCCAGAAAACAGAGTCTGAGATTTCATAAAAGGTGAGCAGATCTCTGCCTAGGCAGACTTCACCAAGAAAGCTTCACTTAAGTTTGCACACTGAAGTCATGGCTACAGCAGATGTTCTGCAATAACACAAGTCCCAGCACCACCACTTACTCTAAGCAAATCACTTTACTTCTCTGGACCTCAGTTTTCTCACCTGAAAAATTTAAATCATATTTTTTCCCCACAGTGAAGCCAATTTTTTTTTTTTAAGTAAGATAATGGGTATAAGATGTCCGGTACGATGTTGGGTACTCAGGGCTTCATAAAAGATACCTCTGTTTGTTAGTTACCACCAATAAATTCCTCTTAGGCCCACTGTCTCTGTAAAGGGAAATTTGTTACGTTAAAATGGTTAAGTGATGTTTCACTATAGAGGGTAAAAACTGGTAGAACGAGTTGAAACCAATTGCTTTTCATTTTCTACAAATCCCACACACCTCATCCCCCTGCGGGTTCAAACAGAGCATAAGAATAACTCAGTGGGACTCTGCACTAACGGAGACTCACTGGGGAGTGACTCTTGTTCTTAGGGATGCTGACCGCCTCCTCCATTCCCAGCATCTGTCTCCTGCAGGGGGTGGCTCAGACTGCTGGGGGGGCCAAGAAGGGGGGTAGTGTCAGAGGTCACTAGACCAAAAAGAAAGCGTTCTAGTTCCCTGGCGGGGCCTGTTTTATGACAGATCGGAACATTCCCAGGCTCCAGAGGAAACATCCCTCCCTTGCCATAAACTAATCCATTCTCGTAGAGTGAAGGGTGATGCTTGCTCAAGGCACAGAAGGGTAAAATCCCAGGGTATGATGTTGGGGGCTGGCTAGTTCATTGTGATGCCTGCTTTGCTTTCTACACGGAGTCCTGGATGTGGCTCCAGAAAGCATCTTGGGGTCTTTTTTAACAGTTCCTTGGGTCAAGAAGCTTCAGCCTAGAGGCTGCTGGATGGGGCGGCTTTTGAAGATGGTGTCAAGGTCCTGGGATTTGTGAAATGTAATCTTGTCAGATAAAGGCATCTGGTACTAATTCTTTTTTCCTTTCTGTTTTTTTTTTTTTTTTTTTTTTGGTACCTTCGAAGTCGCAGTTCACAGATCTTACACAGCTAGAAAGAACCCAAGTGACCTTCAAACCCAAAACTTTCATTTCACAGTTGAAGAAACTGTGGCTCAGAGAAGGAAGTTAACTTGCCTAAGGTCAACACAGCCAATGAGCAGCAGAGTTGGAACTCAAACCCCAATCTCTTGACTCTGGGTCCAGCACTGTCTCCCCCACTGCAAGACCTTAGTACTGATAACAACTATGTACTGGGCACTGTATTAAATGCTTCACATGCATTTAATCCTCATAACCACCCTATGAAGTAAATACTTTTATTATTCCCATTTTACAGATGAGCAAACAGACTCCGAGACACAAGTTAGGAAGCTCAGGGTCCTGGCTAACAAAAAGCTGAGCCAGGTTTTGAACCTGGGTCTAGGGCTCTAGAGACCTGGAGCTTGTCATCATTAACACTAAACTATCTAATGCACAATAAGTCTTTAAATTGAGAACTTTAACTTTCAACACCCCAAGCCACCTCATAGGCTTCAGGGAACCCCCAGGGACTGGAGAGTGGAAGAGAGTGAAACGTAAGCTCCCGAGCTTGTCCCATCCAGACAGGGTTGTGTCTGAGATGCCACTTAGTCCAAATGAAATACTGTGACCCTCTATTGCCTCATCAATCCAGAGGCCACTAGTAGTTTGGAAATATGTACAAACAGCCAAAGCCACTGGCTAGAGAGTCAAGTCACTGTCATCTGCCTATCAAGACTCGTATCTCCACGGAGATTTCCCCAGGGCCCATCAATGGGTAAAACTGTGGGTATCTGCACAGGACCTCAGAGGGTACGAATGACTGAGTTTATTGTGAAAGGGGAGTAGGTTGAGGCTGAAGGAAGTCTCTCTTTAGGGAGAGCTGTCAAGCTGTGACTCAGATTTCAAAGGCTCCTGGGCAGAGGGGAACGCTGAAGTGCTCACATTCCCTGTGAGGCAGGGGAACCTGGTGACTAACTTCCATCACCAGGCACACCTGCCCTGGGCTGAGTGGCAGGAGCAAAGGAAGAGGCAAGAGAGGAGCTCACTGTTTCACTGGGGAGGCCAGATAGGCCCATCCCTAAGGAGAGCAACAATAGCTCACTTTATCGGGACTTAGTGTACAAGAGTGGTGTAAATGTTTGGCATGTGTTACCTCATTTGAAACCCTACGGGGGTGGGGGAGGGTAAGCTGTGACAAAGTGAGAGAGTGGCGTGGGCATACATACACTACCAAATGTAAAATAGTAGGAAGCAGCCGCATAGCACAGGGAGATCAGCTCAGTGCTTTGTGACCACCTAGAGGGGTGGGATAGGGAGGGTTGGAGGGAGACGCAAGAGGGAGGAGATATGGGGATATATGTGTATGTATAGCTGATTCACTTTGTTATAAAGCAGAAACTAACACACCATTGTAAAGCAATTATATCCCAATAAAGATGTTAAAATAAATAAATAAATAAAATAAAAATAAAAACAAAACCCTACAGGGACTTCCCTGGTGGCGCAGTGGTTAAGAATCCACCTGCCAGTGCAGGGGACACGGGTTCGAGCCCTGGTCCAGGAAGATCCCACATGCCGTGGAGCAACTAAACCCGTGCCCCACAACTACTGAGCCTGCGCTCTAGAACCCGTGAGCCACAACTACTGAGATCACGTGCCACAACTACCGAAGCCCGTGCGCCTAGGGCCCGTGCTCCACAGAAAGAGAAGCCACCACAGTGGGAAGCCCGCATACCAACCAAGAGTAGCCACTGCTCGCTGCAACTAGAGAAAGTCTGCGCACAGCAACAAAGACCCAAGGCAACCAAAAAAAACAAAAACAAAAAAAACCCTACAAGGTAGGAGTGACTTTAAAGATGAAGAAACTGAGGATCAAAGAGATCAAAGGACTTGCCCAAGGTCACACAGGCAGTAAATAGTAGAGTCAAGATTTGAACTCAAGTAGTTCATCTCCAGAATCTAAGCTCTCAGCTAGATGTGCTGTACTGTCTGTGCATGTGTGCATGTGTGCATGTGCATGCGTGTGTGTGTGTGTGCTGGGGCAGGTGCTCCTGCATCACGTGGAGGGTGAGATTAGAGAACTCTCATGGAATCCTCCAAGACACATGAATCCGTGAAATTCGATAGCAAAAAAGATTGAGCAAAACTCCAGCTGTAGATAGAGAAACGAGGAAAGGTTTTCCCCAGTAGAGGGATTTGATGAAGGTTCACCCACCAGGCTTCCTTTTGGGCAGAAAGAGACAGTATTCGTTTCTCTCCGCAGCCTGTGGTACACATGCTTGACCAGAGCAGGTCCTCACTAAATTTACTGAATGACTGCTTGTTCAGGCAACAGAAAGTGGTGGCTCGGAAACTGAGCTTTTGAGCCAAACAGCCTGAGTTCAGTTCCCAGCTTGGTCACTCTAGGGCCGCGTGACATGCTGAGGTTCCTTAGCCTGTTTCCACACCTGTAAGACAGAGGTGATGGCTGTAACTAAATCTTTGGGCATTTGTGAGGATTGAGTGGAACAGGGTGGGTAATGTGCTTAGCACAGTCTGGCATATAGTTAAGTATTAAAAAAATGAGAGCTACTCATTAAAGAATACCTTTTTAAATAAGTATTAAAAAAATGAATAATGTGTGAACACAGCTGGGTCAAGAAGTGGAGGAGGTTCCAGAGCAATTGGGGAATGCAAGGGGGGGTGGGTGATGGAGCCAAATAAATGAGCCTAGTCTGGGAGGGAAAGCTGGCCACAGCATGGCACGTGCCCAGGCAGTGTGGGCAGCCTGTCCGGAACACCGGCTGAAAGGTGAGTTGGGGCAAGTGAGGGGTGGTGAATGGTTGGTGACCTTTGAGTGACCACCTTCCCAAGGGCAGAGTCCGAGGGGCCTGATCCTGGTGTAAGATATGGCTCTTAGGCCCCTCTAGGCCACAGTTTCTAAATCATTCCCCTTTCTCTTCCCTACTGCTTGACCACTTTTCCCCAAACTGAGCGACTTAAAATTCTTCTGGGCAGGCCAGCCGTGGATTCAGAAAAACCCTTCCCTGAATGCTCAAGGTCCAAGGTCAAGCACTTAACCTCTGACCACATGGCCTCTGCCTTCTCCAGAAGGTACTGAGCTCAGAAGGCCCTAGCAAATCCCTTCCCCTCCTACCACATCCCCCTCCAGTGAGATCAGATCTAAACAAACACCAGAGGCAGCCTAGGAAGCAAAACCCTTAAGGAAAAGGAAGGGACCTTATGGGTTAACTGTGCCTATTTGAACCTCCCTGAGCCTGAAGCAGGCCACACCCGTCCCATCCGCCCCACCCGACCCCACCTCACTCTAACCTAGGAAGGCAGCCCTGACCCCAGACACTCACTTCTTCCATTCAGCACTGGGGTACCAGGACCCCCTCTGTCCAAGCCAGGCCTTGGACATTTTTCCTCTGTAGTTCCGCAAGGAAATTCTCATCTGAATCCCCAAGTCCCCAGTTTGACCCCTTCAGATAGATGAAAGAGAGGGGGAAATACATTTTTAGCCTTGTTGCCAGGGTGGTAGGGATTAACAGGTGTTTCTCAGCAAACCTCTCTTATTTGGAAGTGGGCAGTATCTTAATGGCCCTTTTCTGATGCAGGCTGATGATGGCCCACAGTAGCAGGTGGGCTACTAGGGCTCGAGGCCAGGTCCCTGGAGAGAATGGACCTCAGGGGCTGAGCCAGCTGGGTTCTGTTCTTTCCAGTGGGTCCTCTCCTTCCAGGATTGAGGCTACATTCTTCCTGGCACTCCTCTCTCTAGCTGCCTCCTGTTCTGTCTGGTTCCTGGCAACAGAGAAAGAATCTCCAGACAGCACTCTGGCTGCTTCTTCCTTCTCAGCTCAGGGGTAAAAGCCTTCTCTGATTTATTACTCTTTAATAACTGTAAATAGTTTCTTTTTTTTCTATTAATGGAAGAAATAATGTTGACAGATAAGCAAAAAGAATAAGCTATAAATCACCCCTGATCCTATCACCCATGATACTCTCTGGTGTGTATCTTTCCTCTTCTTTCTCTATTCATGTAAATGGATTTTAAAAATAGGAATCGATTAATTTACTAAAGGTAGAGTAAGTGAAAGACTTAAAGTAGGGAATCAGACCCAGGTTCAAGACCAGCTCAGAGACTCCCTGGAAATGACCTTGGGTAAGTCACTTCACTCCTAGGCCTCATTTTCCTCATCTGTAAAATAAGGATAATAGTACTTACTTCACAGCTGTTGTCTTGAGGATTAAATGAGATTAAACAACTGAGCCCGGTGCCTTGCACACAGCAAAGACTCAAAAATGCTAACAATCGTGCTGTAAGTGTAGGAAGTAATTTCCATGGTGCTAAGGGGCCTTCTGTAGCATCCTTTTGAACCATGACTCAGTAGCCAACGACAATTCAAGTACCTTAGTTTACTTTACTGAGTCTCTGCTGAAGGGTATTTATATTAATTCTAATTTTTCAGGATTGTAACAATGCTCTGATGCATATCCTTGCAGATAACTCTTTGCATACAGATTTGCTTAGGTGAAATTCCTATGAGTGAAACTGTTAGATCAAAGGATGGGCTAAAATCTAAAGCCAAAGTTTGGACTGATTCACACTCACTGTAGCAAGGAGAGAGCCTGTTTTCTCTCACCCTTGCCAACACCAGGGTTCAGCATCTTTTCTTTCATCTTTATCAACTTGATAAGTGGAAAAAACAAACAAACAAACCCTGCTTGTTTGCTTGTCTCCAGGGTTTTCAAACTTTCTCTTTTTTTTTTTTAAGGGGAGCTTTCAGGATGACTTTAGACCCCATGATTCCTCATGTCTTTCCATTCCTCTAGAAGGAATGTAGGTCATGTTATTGGCAGAACTGTGATAAAAATCTAAAGTACAGAGTGTAAAAGGGCCTGGAGGCTGCCCACTCCTTGTCCTGACTCTTTATGAGCACAACTTCCAGGTCCTTCCATGCCTTCAAATCAGGGCTATATTCTGTCTGGTGTGTGGCCTATCCCTCCACTTAAGTCCAGTGACAGGGTACAGAAGAATATTAGGATGAAATAGACCTTTAGGTGAACATCCAGGATGGTACTTATGGGACCCACAGGATCCATAATGGTGTCTACGGTAACGCTTTATCCCAAATTTGAGGTTCCAATCCAAACTCCTTTGCTTAAGTAGGGGTGCTTTCTCTAAACCTCAGTTTATGTATCAAATGGGGCCAGTAATACATTCTGCCCCCACCTCTCTGTGGCCTTATCAGAGGAGATAAAGCATAGGAAAACACTTTGTAAACTGAAAAGAGCTTTACACATAGAAGGGGCTGTTTCTAAGGGAGGTTGAGGGCTGAGTGCTGTGAACTAAGCTGTGTATTGAGGCTAGAAATAGGTGGTGCCTGGGGACCCCTTCCTAAGCTGGGTGCTCAACTATAATACCAGCTACATACTCCTTGCCATTGGCTCTACATTGAGATCTTATTTAATCCTTAGGTCAACCCCAC
This sequence comes from Hyperoodon ampullatus, assembly GCF_949752795.1. Lineage (NCBI taxonomy): Eukaryota > Metazoa > Chordata > Mammalia > Artiodactyla > Ziphiidae > Hyperoodon > Hyperoodon ampullatus. The sequence goes on from NC_136915.1 coordinate 19,902,132, forward strand.
TGAGGGATGATGGGGACACTGAAATTTACAGAATTGAGTCACTGGTCCAAAGGTATATGCTAATAAAAGGGAGGGCAGGGATTCAAACTCTGGAGGTCTTCCCTGTGAGGTGGGCGTAGAAGGCCACACAGCTGAATTGCCCAGAATGTCAATGATCTTGTGTAAATTATACAGTCATTCACCTTTCATTTATTCAACAAATATTTATTGAACACTTGTTGAGACCTGGGACAGGTGCCATGTGAGATTTATTTTTCCTTGTAGAGTTTCTACAGCCCAGAAGCTAACAAATCCTTCCTATCTTTCTTCCCTCCTTCCCTCTTTCCTTCCTTCCTTCCTTCCATCCATCCATCCATCCATCCATCCATCCTAGGCTTTGTTCCAAAAAGGAACTCAAGAGACCGAAAGGACTGTTTCCATGGTTTTGGGGTCAGGTAGAAGTTGCTTTGATCCTATTTCTGTTACTAAGTAGATAGCCAAGTGACCTTAGATGAGTTACCTCACCTCTCTGAGTCTGTTCCTCTTCTGTAAGATGGGGATAATTATGACAACTGCTCCATAGGACTCAAGAGAATTACATGATATGCAATAAAGCTCCTGGACTGTGCCTGGCACGTACTAAGGACACTGGGTTATCTCCTTTAATCCTCACGGTGATCATTTCACTGAGGAGGAAACGTGGGTAACGAGGAGGTGAAGTCGCTTGTCCAAGGTCTCGGGCATTTGACTCCAGAGTTACTCCTTTAGTAACCTGGTCAGTCTCCAGGAGTTTGCCAATCTCTGTCTGGGATAAATTATGTGATCCCATAATGCAGGGAGGAGTGAGATAAAGCATCTGAAGACAGTATCATAGAGTAAGTGCTCAGTAAATGATAATAATTCTAATTAAGATCCGATTCCTGAGCTGACTAGAGCCTGCAGGTTGGATAGCCCCCCAATCTCTATCCATGGACCTCACAGGGAAGCTCTGAGCAAGGACTGAATTTTTACTATCTTTATCTCCATCTTTACTCCAGGAAGAATAGGGACATGATGACCATTTAGTCAAAGGGCATTTATTTTGGTTTAATGACATTTACACTGGGGCTTTGTTTAGAATTTCTAATTACAAAAGCACCATCAATGCAGAAAATTTGGTGGGAGAGGGGAGATAGGGAAACAATTAAAATCCTATCGTTTCGGCACCCACAGAGAAGCACTGTTGACATTTGGGTATTTGTCCTTTCTATATTTTTATATAGGCCAACAAATTTTCATTAAGCTTAGTATAGTCATGAAGTTTTTTTTTTTTAATAACTTTATTTATTTATTTATTTTTGGCTGCGTTGGGTCTTCATTGCTGTGTGTGGGCTTTTCTCTAGTTGTGGCAAGCGGGGACTACTCTTCGTAGCGGTGTGTGGGCTTCTCATTGCAGTGGCTTCTCTTGTGGAGCCTGGGCTCTAGGCATGTGGGCTTCAGCAGCTGTGGCTTGTGGGCTCTAGAGCGCAGGCTCAGTAGCTTTGGCACATGGGCTTAGTTGCTCCACGGCATGTGGGATCTTCCCAGACGAGGGCTCGAACCCACGTCCCCTGCATTGGCAGGTGGATTCTCAACCACTGCGCCACCAGGGAAGCCCAACCATGAAGTTTTAATGTGTTAGAAAAGGAAGGGCTGTTAGCAGGACCATCATGCCCAATAGTGCAAGTCTGCTGTAAACAGCCCTGTGACTGTGCAGTGCACAACCTTCACAGGTGTACAAAGCAGCCCTGGCTCTCAGCACTCAATTAACTCAGTGGTCCTAACCTCTACTCCTCCACAACATGCCAAGAATGTCACACTCTTTTGGAACAGTGGCTCACGGGCAGTCATGACCCTGGAAAGCAGAGGGAGGAAAGAAGGACTGTGCCATCCTCCAGGGGGGCAGATCACGATGTCTGGAGGAGGAATATTTCTTTTCCAGAAGTAATCTAGAAAAGAAAACCTAGGTGACAATATGTACCTCCGCCCTTACAGTGATTCACTAATCTTGTCTTATAGAGAGGGAAACCAAGGCTCTGAGAAAAGAGATTTACGCAGTCACACAGCTAGCTGGCAAGCGGCCAGCGGTTGGGCAGAACTTGAACCCAGGATAATTCCTAACTTAGTCTAGTCCTACAAGAGTGGAGGCAGAAAGATGTGGGTTCAAATCTCAACTCTTTCACTTAATTAGCTTTTGACTTTTGACAAATCATTTAACCCCTCTGAGTCTCAGTTTCTTTGCCTGTAAAGTGAGGTAACAGCTTCCTCACTGGGTTTAAATGAGAATTAAATGAGGGGAAAAAAAGCTTTCCTAACAATTACTGAGTTCTCTGTGCCAGGCGCTGCACAATGCACTTCACATACATTATCTCATTTAATTCTCACAATAAGCCTATGAGGGGGATACTATTTTTATAACCATTTACGGGTGAGGAAACAGGCTCAGAAAGCTTAAGTCACTTGCCCAACATCACACAGCCAGTAAGTGGTTGGGCTGGGATTTCAACCCAGGTCTGCCAGTCTCAGAGCAATGCTATCAGATGACACAGATAACTCTTAGCACTGTGTTTGCAAAATACAAACATGAAACAAATAGCAGCCATCATTATTTACTATTATTGTGAATATAATTATTATGTCACATATGATTGGATAGTCTCTGTTTTCAATCTCCTCTGGCAAGAAACCAAGAACTGGGCCAATCTGAGAAGGGGAAGAGATGCCAGCCCAGCCAAGCCCTGGGCCATGCCCATGCTACAGAGAAGGAGAGGGGCAAGAGCGGGAGCCAAGCTTGGGTAGTGAATAAAACCTTGGCGTCTCTGAGGCTTTCAACGAAGGCCTACAACAGCCAGTACCTCCATATTGGGAGGCTTAGCTCCTGCTGGAGGGGTCTGGTGACCTTATAAACTGACTCATGGTACCCTGCCTACCTACCCCAGACCACTAGTCCCTCCATCTCATCCAGGGTGCCTTCTGGAGCCTTCCATGTGTGGGGACATAGAAACCCTCTGCCCCATGATTTGGGCCTCTGCTGATCTCTGCAGATGGGTGCGGGTGATTAAAGATGCAAGATTCAGAGGTAGAGGGAAAGGACCCATTTTAAAGAGCCCAGCGAGCACAGACACGCTGCCTGGAATCCCAGCCTCCACCTGAGCCCAGCCAGCATGAGTCACCCCCACGGCCCTTTACCTGTGAGTTGCAACACAGCTGACAGAAACTCCACAGCCTTTCAGGAGGTGGGCGGACAGGTACACAGACAAGTGTGCCATCCCTTGGGCTATAGTAAGCTCTGCAGTTACAACTGGCACCAAATGGCCCTCCTGCCACCAATAACCCCTGTCAAGTGCTTGGGTACCCAGGCTATGCTGTCAGGTCAGATTCCAGATCTAGCTCTACCACTCCCAGGCCCTGCAGCTCGAGTAAGTTATTTAATCACTTCGTACCTCAGTTTCCTCATCTCTAAAACAAGCATAACAGAAGTGCCCATCACATAGGGTGGCTGTAAGGATTAGATGAGACAATGTATGCAAAGACTTAGCACAATGCCTGACGCACGTGGTACACTGAGCGCCCACCATGTGCCAGACACTGTAGAAGGCGCTGAAGCTACAACAGTGAACAAGACAGACAAGGTCTCTGCTCTTATGGAGTTCACACTCTAGAAGAAGGGGAGAAAGACAATAAACAATTAGAAACATGTCCAAAAGTCATAAGGCATTTGCAGAGAACCAAAATTAAGTGGTGTGATACAGTGACTGAATGTCTACTTTAACAAGGGTGGCAGGAGAGGCCTGCTCTGAGGAGGTGGCTTCATTAGCAATTATTATTATTATTTGCTATTATTTGTCAGGACCCCCTTGGCTATCTCCAACACAGCCTCCAGTGAGAAACCAACCTCTGACAGTTCTCAAACCCCCTTTCCATAGGCCTGACTGCACCCCAAGGGGGCTCCTCTGGATCCTTACTTTACCTTGAAAACCTCCATCAAATTGGCAGGAGTAGCTGAAACCCCGCCTTTCCGTGAGAGAGAAAGGAGTGGGGCAAGGTGAGGCTCCCAGGAAGACAGAGCAAAGAGATAATTTGCCAAGAGGGGGGTGGTGGTGGGAGAGCAGAAAGAGAGAAAGGAGAAACAAAAGGTACCAAGATTGGCTTAGATTCAACTTCAAATTAATCCTGGTGGAAGCTCTAAAAAAAAGCTCTAGCCTTCTCCTGTTTGTGTTTGTGGACCTTCTGGGTTTACCAACCTTGTTTTTTACAGGAGACAGCTCATGGCAATTATTCCACAATTACTTAGTCTAACGGGCATCTGATTTCTCCTGCGTTTCCAACACAGAATGAAGCACTTATTAGAGTTTGTGAAATGACTGGCGAGCCAAGGCTTTGGAGGTGACTGACTTCGACTTTTCCATCCCTTCTGTGCTGGCCGGAGGTATGTGGTTTGCTCATCCCTCATTCAGATCTGTATCACACCAAATAACAGGCTGCCTCCCACCCCACTGCCCCACCCCACCACCACCACCAACCGCCCCCCACCCCCAGACTATAAACTCCTCTAAGAGCAGTGACCCTGTCTTTTTGGCCTCTGTCACCTCAGAACCCAGAGTAGGGCCTGGCACACCACAGGTGCTCAATAAATGTCTGCTGAATTGTGGCCACTGACTTCAGCTCAAAGGGAAAGCCAAATTTGCAGTGAGATGACTGAAGATTCAGATCTGGGCTCTGACACTCACTAGCTCATGCCCTTGGGCAAGTCACGTTCCCTCTCTGGCTTCCATTTCCTCACCTGTGAAGTGTATTGGGGAGGAAGAGAGCGTGATAATAATAGCTACCACAGTGGGTCACTGTGAAAGTCCAAAGAAATCACCTGAATAACTGTAGAAGACTGTTCAGAAATAAGATGTCGTTATCTTAAAGGGAAGCTCTAGGAAAAAGGGAACTTTTACAGAGACCCACAGGGGAAGATCTGCTCTCTCCTTTGAGAATTCCCTGGTGGCTGTGAAGTCGTTGATGCTGGGTAGAAGAGGGGCCCAAGGAATTTGCGGGGGTGGGGGGATGTTCCCGGGTATCCGGGATACTAACTAGAAACAGGAATCGAGATTTCCTGCAGCCAAGTATCTGTTTGTCCCTGTACTTTTCCTCTGGCTATCTTCTCTCCAACATTTTTTTCTCCTCCCTCCTCCTTAATCTCCACCCCCCACCCCCTCACCAAGGAAGGAATTGGCCAGCTCCACCCAAGGCTCCGCCCCCAGCTCGGCAGGCCAAGAGTTAACAGCTGCACCTGTTGAGGTATACCTGCTGTCGCCGGCACCTGTACTTGTAGCCAATCAGCGGCAGAGCTGCCGGGAACCTACCTGTCAGCAGAATCCCGACACTGAAACCTCAACATAAATCAAACACTTCCCTGGGCAGGGAATGTCTGTGTCAGGCGAGAATTAGAGACAAGCGGTCAGAAGAGCCTTGGTGCCCGGTGCCGATCCATCCGTCAAGCCTGGGAGCCTGGGAGCAGGAAGATGTCGAATGAACTTGAGTGAGTAAACACCGGTGGATGCCTGGCGCGCTGTGAGCATGGAGGCTGGATGGGGTTTCTAGAAGGGGAAAGAGCAGGGAGGCTGGCGCCAAGATTCACAGAGCAATTTGTAAGGGTAAATGAATGGGCTGACGATCTCATTTTGGCGTGCTGAGGCAAGCCCCGTCTCAAGCTAGAGCTGAGTGATTCCCTGGGAACAAAATTTTTTTTTTCCTTTCTCTCTCTGCTGAGCAGTTTCGAGCCAGGTAGGGAAACACAGGACTGAAACTGTGAAGGCTTTCAGCACCACTTTCTGATACTGTGAAGGGGGCCTTGGAAATCAGAGACAGCTCCAATCCCATCTAGGCTTTCTATCTTCTTGCCAAAAGGAACTTCTTTGAGGTGGTTCTAAGAACTGTCTTAGGCAGAGGGTTGGGTTTCTCTAAAGGGACTTGTTTGTTGGGTTGGAACAGTCCCAAGTGGGAAAGTGAAGTGTGCTGGTTAAACATATGCACTCTTTAGTCAGCTTGACCTAGGTTCAAATCCAGGCTCCATTCCTCATGGGCTGAGATCTTGATTTGGGCAAGTCATTCAGCTGACCTGCGCTTCATTTTCCTCATCTAGAAAATGGGTACAAGAATGTTTTGTAGGATTCTTGAGAGAGTTGTGTGATAAAGGCTGTAAAATGCTTAGCACAGAGCCAAAGTCTGAAGATGCATTCAGTAAAATGTGGTTGATTTCATTCCGAGGCGGTTCTAAGGCTGAGGAGGCTGAGATGTGGTTTTCAGTGAGGTCATCCCTATTGCCTGACAGGACACAGGTGCCTTCCTGCTCATATCTGGGATTTAGAATCCCCGCTGGCTGATGATGACTTTCACCATGGACCCCTGGCTTGGGGTCCAGACCTCAGAGAACGTGGGATGAGGCTGGGATTCTGGGCTGCTGTAGCCTGGGTTTGGGAAGCTGGCAGAAGCCAGGCTTCTAAAATACAGACTATCCCTCTTCCTGCCACCCTCAGAGGTGAGTAGGCAGAGTCAGGGATTGAACAATCTTTTTTTCTAGCTACTCCTTAATAGACCGTTTTAAGAACTTGAAGACCTGAGAGCAGAGCAGTTGGTGGGTCCTGACCGCAGACAAGTTTCCACGATACCAGTCAGCTCTTGGATTCTCTGGGGTTAGCTAACTATGTTCATGGTACAGTCACTGCGCATCGGATTTCTCTTGAATGGGCTTCCTGGGGCTGATAACATGGTAACAACTAGGATAAGAACAGGGGCAGTGGAGCCAACACCTGGGTTCAAGTTCCAGCTGCCACTAATTAGCTGTGTGACCTTGGCCAAGTCACTTCACCTGTCTGAATGTCAGTTTCCTCATCTGTAAATTGTGGCCATATTGGGACCCACTTAATGGAGCTGTTGGGGTATCCAGTAACTTTAGACAAGCAATTGACTTAAAGGCTGGTAAGGAGCAATCTAAAATAGCCTTGTTACTTCATACAGAAATAACCAATCAATGAGCATTTCTGAACCTCTTGCCTTCTATTTTTCCATACTTTGAAAACAAAAAACATCTTCTGATGTGTCTCCATCCCACTCAGATCTGTTGGTTAAAACAGCAGAGGCTGCGGACAGAAATGTATTCATTGGTGCCCCTTAGGGGGTAAATGTCCTGAAGCTGGGTTACTTGAACAAAAAGGTTTCCTGCATTTCTCCTCCTTAATGATTTGAGGTTGAAGTCAGAACTCCTGACTGTAGAGGCTTCTCCAGTTGGGGTGGGGTGAGGGGAACCTGTGCCTGCTGTGTAATTGCTGGCAGACTCTGAAGTCACCACTGAAGATTACAATGACAGCGTCTCAGTGCCTGGGGGCTCAAGTGCCTTTACTGATAAGGGGGGTTGAGGGGTGGAATCCGCTGCTTGGCCTGCAAGTTTTGAGCTCCTGCTGCTGCTGCATTCCCCCCAAACGTGTAGAGTTAAGAGGACTGGTCCTAGCATCCATTCTCATCCCGACAGAATCACCACCTCTCGCTGGGCCTTGGTGTAGTAGGAAAAGCCGGACATGCACATGACTCTAAATTCTGCCACTTAGCAACTTCAGGGTCCTGGTGAATCTGCTTCTCCTCCCTGACCATCAGTTTCCTCCTCTGTCCAATAAGGACTATAAACACCCACCTGGTCAGGGAAACAGTGAGCTCCCGTATGTAGGCCAGCCGGCCCGGAGGAGAAGCTCCATAAACGTGAGCCCTATTACTAGGCCACTTCGAAGGCCGGCGCTTGAGGAGCATGGGGGCCAAGGTGGTGGAGTTAAAAGCCAGCTCGAGGCAGCTGGCGGGTGGAGCGCACGGGACTTTTATGTGGTCGGGCCGGGAGCATCTGCCAGCCTCCAGGACGCCGCAAACCTCCTGTGCCTGCATCCCGCTTTCCTGGGCGCCTCGGGGGCTAGAGCCGGTCGCAAAGGATCCTGGGGGTGGCGAGGGCGCAGGAAGTCGCTGCCGGACGCCCACTTCTCGCGGGAAAAGAGCTCCCAGAGCGGGCGACGGGCCCCAGGCCGGCCGCCATGTTTAGAGTCCCATCTTTAGAGTGCGCGAGGGCCTACTGGGTGCCCGGCCGGCCTGTGCTGTCCCGTCCCAGCCCGTCGAGGATATGAGAGGATTAAGATTAAGTGATCAGCACGTAGTAGATCTATCGAATGGACGAGAGGGAAGTGAGCGAGGCGCGCCAGGATTCCCCTCTGCAGCCCCACTCGGGCCGCAATCTGGGCCCCCAGCCGCCGTCTGGAATCATCTTCCTCCCCAAAATCTTGGAGAGCCGAAGCGGAGGGTGGGAGGGGGACCCGACCCATCCACCGCTCCACCCAAGCTCCGGGAGCGTTGAGCTCCAGACCGCCTGCAGCGCTGAAAGAGTTAACTAGGAACGCCTCCCGCTGTGGTTTTGTGGTCGAAACCGTGATTGCCAGGAGCAAATTTTTGTCGTGCACGAGGTGTGTTATTAAAAGTCGGAGCTACGCTGCTGGTGAATGAAAAGTTAAAAATCCTCGTTAAGGCCGGGCTGTAAAACAGGCGGACTGGGCCCCCAGTCCGAGAGGCCCCTCGACGACCCAAACGGCGGCGGTCCCTGCCACTCGGCCCGCTGCCCTCGCCCAGGTGGCCGGGTCGGTGCCTGGAGCCAAGAGGGTCGTCAGGGGTCCACATAGAGGAGGAGGTGGGGGAGGAAGGGCCGCAGGGCTGAAAACACAAATAGCATACCCGAAGCGCCCTTCGGTTAAAACAAAAATGACAGCCAAGCCTTTTCTTGAGCGCTGACTCCACAGCGGACACAGTGTCCGGTACTTGATAAATACATCATCTCCTGTAACCCTCCCAGCAATCCACTGAAGGATGGGAGTATAAATATAAGGATGAGAGGATTTCAGCTTGCCCCAGGCAATATCTTCCCAACATCTCGCTGAAAAGCTGAGATCTTACCAGGGGCCAAAAGGATGCCCACACCAATGTGCTACCCTGCTTCCTACCAGCACAGATGTTGAAAAAAGACTAAGAGTTGTGCCAACTGCTACCAGTGCTTATTTCTGAGCAGAGGAATGCAGGTGAATTCTAGCCTCTGCTTCTAATTTTTCTATGTTCCATATTTTATATACTGTGTTTTACAAATCTGTGTTACTTTTGAAATGAGGAAAGGAGGGAAAGAGAGTCATTTTTTAAATTTTATTTATTTATTTATTTTTTTGCGGTGTGCGGGCCTCTCACTGTTGTGGCCTCTCCCGTTGCGGAGCACAGGCTCCGGATGCGCAGGCTCAGCAGCCATGGCTCACGGGCCTAGCCGCTCTGCGGCATGTGGGATCTTCCCGGACCGGGGCACGAACCCGTGTCCCCTGCATCAGCAGGCGGACTCTCAACCACTGCACCACCAGGGAAGCCCGAGAATCATTATTTTTAAAAGAGAGAATTATTGGTTCACCTAATTAAAGAAAAAACAGTGTTCTCAAAGTGTGGTCCTTGGACCAGCATCATCAGCATCATCACCCGGGAACTCCTTAGAAATGCAAATTATCAGTCCCACCCTAGACCTACTGAATCAGAAACTCTGGGGGTGGGGTTCAGCAATATGTGTTTTAACAGGCCCTCCAGGTGATTCTGATGCATGTTCAAATTTAAGAACCATTGGAAGGCAGGAGATTCCCAGATCTACCGCTGACCTACAGTGTAGTAGCTGAGTCAGCAGGCTGAGAGCTTTGCTATGGGGTCACACCTGTGTTTGAGCCCAGCTCTGCCATGTACGGACTGGGTGACTTTTGGATGAGCTCCTTAACCTCTAAGTGTCAGTTTCTGCATATGTAAAATGGTGATAACACCCACCTCACGGCATGTATGAGAACGAAAAGGCACAAGGCCTGACACATAAAATAACTTAGCTCCTTTCCTTCCCTTGTCTCCTCTCCCCTTTCTGGAACTCAGCTTTTCCATTTGTAAAATGGAGCAAATAATCCTGGCTGGCTGCCCCTTTCTTCTGTTCCTTTTGCCTCCTTAAAAAGGTCAGAGCAACTGATCTAGTGAAAGTCTTGAAGGGAAATTCTCTCACAAATATTTGATATTATTTCACTGGGCCTTCCTAGGAGGTCAGCAAGAATTGGGAACTTTTGAGGGTGGGGACAGCATGATATTTATGTTTGTGTCCCAGTGCCCAGCACAGGGCCTATTCAGCAGAGTGAATGAATGAATGAAAGGATGTGTTGCCCTGGGTCTAGAGGTAGATTGCAACTTCTTTCACATCTCAGTTGAACAACAGAGGAAAAAAATAGGAAAATTGGACAGGAAACCAAGAGGAGAATAGAGCATGAAAGAAAAATTCCCATCGAGGAAGGGATTTTCAAAGGGGAGAAAGTGAGTTTCTGGTATAATTAGAAAATGACATATAATTAATTTACATGCAACTAGAGGTGTTGGCTGGAGCCTGACGGCTCTCAGTTAACTTGCCCACCTGGATCCAGATGGTGAAGCAGGCAATGCTTGCCCCTCTTTATCTGGGAATCTGCAAGCATCAGGTCTCCTTCTGCCACTAGTAGAAGGAGAAAGTGAGGTTGTGAGTTGTCATGCAATTTTCTGGGGGCTACCCCACAAAGTGAGTATTAGTAGTAATAGTTCATGTTATTATGTGCTGGCATTGTGCTGATCACTTTGCCTCCATTATCCCATGCCTCCATTATCCCATTGCATTTTCCAACAGTAATACTTCACAAAGTTCTAAAGATTAAACAAAACGATGACTAGAAATTGTTGGGCCAGCACCTGGCACTTAGTAAGCCCTCAGTGAACAATAGCTATCATAATAACTCTGTGAGGTTAGTGGTCTCATCTTCCCCCTATTTTTTTACAGGTAAGAAAATTGAGGCACAGAGAGGTCAAGTTGCATAAAGTCACACAGCTAGTAATAGCAGAGCTGAAACTGGAACCCAGATCAGCATAGCTCTGGGGCCCACCCTGTAACTATTAGTTCACACTGCCTTATTCAAACTGGAGTCATTATAGAGCCATGCCCTAGGCGCTGCCATTTCCCAATTGAGGCCCCCAAGTGAGCCCCCAGCATGTGATAAGGCACATTTCACAACCTGTGCATCCAGAAACTAGATGGGCCACTGTCAAGCACAACAACCCCGGAGAGCTCCTGTCATGCCCAGGGAACACCTTCCATGGGGATGACTGAAAAATGATTCCTCCGTGAGCAGCTGTGGCAGGGCCTCCCTGTGGGTAATTAGTGAATGTGATTGATCACTGCTGATGAGGCTGAGTGGCTCACAACAGGGTTTGACAAGTCATTGGGTGTATCTGGGTGTCAACACCCAGCTCAGGCAGCCCCTGGAACTCTTCCTCCTCAGGCTGGAGGGAAGTGGGGCCCAGATCACCAGATCTGTCCTATGTCAGGCACCTCCTTTGGTGAGGTTTGAGGCTACCCCCTTGTTGGTGAGTTTTCTTCCCCCATCTGTAAGATTGAGTCAGAGGCCTTACTTTTCCATCTCTGAATTATTGAAATGCCTTTGAGATAAGGTAGTGATTGAGCTGAGTACTGGACAGGAAGCTAGGAGACTTGAGTCCCAATCCAGTTCTGTGCTGTGTGTCCTTAGGCAAGTCACACCTGCTCCCAGAGACTAGATTTCTAGGGAATTCTCTGGCAGTCCAGTGGTTAGGACTCGGCTCTTTCACTGCTGAGGGCCTGCGCTCGATCCCTGGTCGGGGAACTAAGATCCCACAAGCTGCGTGACGCAGCCAAAACAAACAAAACTAAAAAAAAAAAAAAAGAGAGAGAGATAGAGACTTGATTTCTAAAGTCTCTTTGCACCCTAACTAGAACCCAGAAAATCTCAACTAATGGCGGAGACACATTTACTTACTCTCACTGGGAGTTTTAAGTGGCTCAGCCAGAATGCAGTGAGCATTAGAGTCTGAAAGGACTTGGGATGAAACCCTACTTCACCACTCTAGGCACTTCACCCCTCCAGGCTTCTGAGGAGGCAGCCTTGTGAAGGTTCTTGATGATGGAAGACAGAGACCTCTGTTCTAGGCCTGGCACCATGAGATACCAGCTGGGTGGCCTTAGGCAAACCAGTGGCCTTCTCTGTGGCTCATTTTATCCTGCTATGAAATGGGGATAGTTATACCTTCTCTCCCTACCTTACAGGGGCGTTGCAGGATCAGAGGTGATGACAAATGTATGAGAAGCATGTTGAAAAATATAACACGCTATGCAAATGTGAGGGATTATCAAACCTCAGACTTGAGTTTCCTTCTTAATGGGCTGGCCTTCCTTGAAACAAGGCAACATATGCAAAAAACCTGGCTCACACCTGTCACACAGTAGGCAGACAAGCTCTGGGAGCTGTCCCAGGCTTCTGCCTTTGTCTTGCCTTTCACCTGGAAAGTCTAAAATCCTCCCCACCCATCTTCACGCCCCTCTCCCCCTCCACCCCTCTTCTCAGCCAACATCTAGTCATTCCCCAAAGTTTAGGCAGGTCAGAAGTCCTCCTGCTTCTTTTCCTTCATAGCTTTCTTCACCTGATAGTAGCTGTCCATTTGTTTTTGTGGTCATGTCTGTCTTGCCTGCCACTAAAATGCAACCTCTGTGACAGTAGGGATCTTGTTGTCTTGCCCACCTAGGACAAAGCCTGGCACATAGTATAATAAATATTGATAAATATTTAGTAAAATGAAGCATAGATGGTTAGGTGGATGGATGCCACCCAGGTTTATTGTTTTTTCCCCTCTCTTCTACATCCCTTCTTGGAAACCAGTGGTTGGTGGAAAAGTGACTAGTCATGGAGTTAGATTCCAGGAGTCTGGCCTTGTAACTCACTCAGCCAGTCCCCTGGAACAGGTCACCTAACGTCTCTTTCCTTTGTCTATTTCCTGGTCTGTGAAGTAGAGATAATAACATGTCATGTATGTCGGGAGGCTCCATGAGATAATGAATGTGAAAGTCAAGGCAAGGGGTTATTACACTGTCTCTTTTGTTTTTGATGTGGAACCTGGTTCACAAACAGGAGGCTTGGAGAGGATGTTAGTTTAAGAACCTTAGGCAGAGTCTCCGCTTTACTTTCATTTGGGGGTTCTAAGAAGATGATGATCATGATGATGATGACGGTGATGATGCCAATTATTTACTAAGTGATGATTCTCTGGCAGGCTCTGGGCCAAACACATTTCTTTTTTTTTTTTTTTTTTTTTTTTTTTTTTGCGATACACGGGCCTCTCACTGCTGTGGCCTCTCCCATTGCGGAGCACAGGCTCCAGACGCGTAGGCCCAGCAGCCATGGCTCACGGGCCTAGCCGCTCCGCGGTATGTGGGATCTTCCCGGACCGGGGCACGAACCCGTGTCCCCTGCATTGGCAGGCGGACTCTTAACCACTGCGCCACCAGGGAAGCCCCAAACACATTTCTTATGTTAATGTACTTAATTCTCCCAACAACCCATGAGATTATCCCCACTCTAAAGTAGCCAGCCCTGGTAACTCCATCACGTGACTGTGCTCTAATTTTCTTCACAGCACTTATCACTAACTAAAATTAACTCATTTATCTACTTGTTTACAGTCTGTCTTCCCCAATTAGATTGCAAATTCCAAAGGGAGAAGAGCCTTATCTGTCTTGTTCTTGGCTGATTCCCCAGTGCCTAGAAGAGTCCCTGACTGGCACACAGAAGATGCTCAATAGACCCATTTAGCAGATGAGGAAATAGGCTTGGAGGGGCTGAGTACCTTACCCAAGGACACACGGTTACTCAGGTCTCTCAGGCTATGACCCTGTTGCTCCTTCCTCCCATGGTGCTACAGATTCTTCTGTGCTGCGGCCTGGTGGAGACCTGATGGCTAGAAGGCTGCCCAGAGCCACTTCCTCTCCCTATACCCTCCTCCCCCATTCCCCTTTCACCTTCAGATGGCTGAGGAGTTTGGCCTTGGACAGGGACACCAACAGAGAGTTTGTGGAGGCCCTCGGGGAAGGTGACCGCATAGGTTCCAGTCAGCTGGTTTCCCCTCTTTGTTCTGGCTCTGTCTCCCGTTAGTAGGGCTCACTCCTTCCTGGAACGCTTTTCACATCCTTACCCACTAGGCCCTCAACTCTCAATTCTAATCTTTAAGAGAACAGGGAGCGAAAAGTTTTTGGATCAGTACTTGGCACTGAGTCAACGCTAACTAACCTTATCCATAGCCAAGACTTTCTAGAAGCCAAATGCTTAGTCTTGGAATGTGACACTGACTGGTAGCATACTTGGGAACCGGGGCTCTAGAGCTCCCAGCGCCCAGCCAGGAACTTTTCCACTCACCACACTTCCTCACTCAGTCCCTCTTGACTTATATGGGTGGGAAATCCCTTTCTGTCTTGCAGTGGAGGATTGGTTCAGTTTATTCCAGAGGAGGGGAACTGCCAGAATAAAAGAGGCATTTAAAAGGAGACTAGCATGGGGTTAAGAGCTGCGTCTCGGAGTCCAACAAGTCCAGGTTCAAGGTAAGCCTCTGCCACTTAACTAGCTGAGTGACCTTGAGCAGGTAATATCACCTGAGTCTCAACTTCCCCTAAACCTATTGTGCAGAGTAGATAAGATGATGCAGAGTAATAGGTGGAACAGTGTCTACCTATGGTAAACTTCTTGAGGCACGGTAGCTGCTGTGTATCAAGGAATCAGACTTTGGGATCCCAACAGGATGGATTGGTGACCACTGTAGACCAGAAAAACCCTCCAAATGAACAGCAAACATTGCCTGTCCTTTCGTTTCTGATGTGACTTTATCATTGTCTTCTAAAAATTAACTTTTGAATAGGGTAAGATAACTGATAGCTCATCAAAGCCGATAATGGTCATTCCACCAGAGTCAGCAAATTGGGGCTCCAGGCCCAGATCTGCCAGTGACTTGCAGGGTGACCCTGTCTTGTACCACATTGCAAACCTTTGATGTCTAGCTCCAGGCTGGGCCGAGAGCACAATTTTTTTTTTTTGGCATATTACTCCTTTATTAGAAATTATAAATGAGGAATTATTTCAACACCTGAAGACCAAACTACAGCATAAGATTCCATAGGCTCAAGATTTTTGACATTCTGGAAAGAGTATTCTGTAAAGTATATCCTTTCCGTGGCATGGCAACATCATTCTTTTTGTATTAAGCACTTGTTATGTGCCAGAGACAGTTTTAAGCATTTTTCCTGTGATGTTGTGCTCAATCCTCATCATCCTACATGGTGGGTGCTTTTATTAGACACATTTTATAAACGAGGAACAGTGCTAAGCACTGGGATTCCTTATTGACCCGGAAAGTGGTCCACCAGGCCTTTCCCTGTTTCTCCTGTGCCCCCTTGGTTTAGGAGTTCCATTTAGGCTGGTACTGGGAGGGGTTGGGGGCAGCCACCTGGGCTTGCTCTGTAAGTTCCTCTAACCCCAGGCCCAGGAGGCAGCTGGGAGGGGCCTTTTCTCGCTTCTCCATCTTAAGACCCTTGATTTATAAAAGCAGAAACTTGAGGTGTGCCTCCCTCTACATGCCCCTGGAGCAGGAATGTTTCTGTCATCTCTCTTTCCTGTGTGATAGCTCCCTCTCCCTCCCTTTCAGAGCCCAGTACCCCACACCCTGGGGCTCAGTGAGATGGGAGACACTGCCCTGGAAGAAGCCCATGGGAGAGTGCCACCCTCGGCCTATCTGGGTGTGGCCTGGCTGCTGGTCCCACTCTGTGTCTGAGAATGTAGGCTTGAGCCGCAGGGCAGCAGGAGGGCACTTCCTGTGGTGTGATTTGTGAAGGTCCTTGCCCACCCACCAGTCTGCCACAGTGCCTGCAATTCCACAACTAGAGCATTTTTCTGTTGTGGTAGGGATTGCCCTCTTGCACTATGGTAAAGCTGTATGACTTAGTGGAAAATGTGTGGCTTTGGTACTAGACAAGCCTGGGTTTAAATCCTGGTTGTGTCATGGACTAGTTGGGTGATTTGGGGGCATTTTCTTATCTCCTCCAAGTCTCGGGTTTCTCCATCTGTGAACTGCAGCAAGTGATCCTTACCTCTAAAGTTCTTGTAAGAAGCAGAGCTGATGAGTGGAAAGTGTTCATATATAGTATAGTAAGTGGCAGCTGGCATTATTCCTGTGTCTCTAACATTAGAGAATCTATGAGACTCACCTAGAAAGGGGGGCACCGGGGCACCAGGACACCAGTCTCAGGAGTTCTCTTTTCTCAGCCTGGCTGTCCCCAGCTTCTCACCTACCAGTATCCTTCACACATTCTTTGTTCTAAAGTGAACATAAGCAGAACTTTCCCACCTCTGTGCCCTTGCTCATGATTAAGAGCATGTTCTACACCAGTGATTCACAAAGTGTGGTCCCCAAACTACCAGCATCAGCATTACCAGGGAACTTAGGGGTGGGGCCTGGAAATCTGTGTTTTAACAAGCCTTCCATGTCATTCTGTTGCAGTGAAAGTTTGAGAACACTATTCTATATTACAGCAGCATCCTGCTCAAGCTTGAATCCCCTCTGGGCCACTCGCTAACCCACTTACTTACTGGGACCTTGGGCAACTCCCTTAACTTCTCGGAGCTTCAGTTTCCTCATGTATAAAATCGGAAAAATAATAGTACATGCCTCACAGTGGTGTTGTGAGAATTAAATGAGATAATCCATGAAAAGTGCTTAGCTCAGTGCCTAAAACATGGTCAGTGTTCAATAAAGATTAGACATTATTTTTATCATCATCATCATTAATAATCTGTATTATGTTCCTATTCCTGGGACACTCACCCTACATATCTGAGTGATATAATCCCCCATGCTGAGTGTCACCAACTAAAATGTCTGCCTCCTCCAAAGAGTCTTTTCTGATCTCTTGCCTTTGAGCCTATGTGGCTTGTATTTGTCCAAGTTCTCAGCGCAGTGCCCAGGTTCTGCCTGCCTAGGGGTGCCCTGCAGCATTCCACTCCAGTTCCTGGCATCTGAGCAGCTGCTTGGGCACTCCACAATAAATGTTGGTCTGAAATGCCATTTCCCAAGACCAGGTTCTGCCTATGGGCTTCCTTGCTCTGGCTCTTTCTGTCCCTCACCACACTCTCTAAGTTGAAATGATCTCCAACCTTCTGTGTCTTTCTCGGTCTTGAGGAGAATTTCATCAGAAGAACTCATGCTGAGTTACCTGGAAATTTTATTCTTTGCAGCTTGTCATTGTTGTTTCCCATCCTTGTTACACTAATTCCCCTTGAATAAGTATCCACCATGGGAGCATTTTACTGAATCTTCTCTGAAGCCTTGCGAGGTTGGGATTATAGTCTTCATGTTGTAGATGAGGGAGCTGAGGCCCCAGGTCTACAGCTTCTACATGGTAACATTTGGTGGTGACCCAAAGCATCTGGCTCCAGAGTTTGGATGCATTCTACTGCTCCATCTGCCCAATGATGACAGAAGAAGCACTTTCAAGTTTTCAAGGCTGGTAACTCTCTGAATTCCTGGGTGTTGCTCTGAGGCTGACCATTCACGGAAATTCTGCTGGGACAGCCTAAATTTGACCTTCCTTACTTGCCTTTCAGTTTCAGATCTGTACGGCTGCTAAAGAACGACCCAGTTAACTTCCAGAAATTCCCCTACACTAACGAGGATGAGGCCTGGAAGACCTACCTTGAAAATCCCTTGACGGCGGCCACGAAGGCCATGATGAGAGTCAATGGAGACGATGAGAGCGTTGCAGCCCTGAGTTTCCTCTACGATTACTACATGGTACATTTGCCACCTCTGGGCATGCCCCCCTCTAACTGACTGTGTGTCTTCGCTTTCAGGCCTCATGGCTCACTAGCCCACCATGACCACCCCTAACCCCTCACCATGTTCTTTCACACCACTGGGCCTTTGCACATGCTGTTCCCTCTGCCTGGTACCCTCCCCTTTCCCCTAGCTAAACCGTACTCTCAGCTTTGGGCCTCAGCTTCATTGTCAGCTCATTCCACCAGAGGTGAGGAAGGCTTTCTGGGGTCTCCCATTCTGTGCCCCCTCTGGGCACCCTCAGCAACCACCATCCTTTTCCTTGAAGCTATCCTTAGAAACTTGCTGTTTGTGCATTTATTCCCCCATCTCCCCCATGACACTGAGCTCCTGGAGGGCAAGAATCATGCCATAATCATTACTGAGCCCCTAGCACCCCATACTGCCTGCCACACAGTGTTCAGTACATATTGATTGAATGGATCAATGCCTTGGCCTTACACACCACAGCAATACCCCCAACCTACCATCTTCTTTCTGCCCCTGTACCTTAGGTCATCCCAGTTGCCCTGTCATCCCCACCTGCCTATTCCAACCCCACCACCTAGAACATGCCTTTTGCTCTTGAATCCATTCCCTTCTTTCAGGGCCCTTCCCAAGGCCCACCTTCTCTTGGAAGCCA
Source organism: Hyperoodon ampullatus (assembly GCF_949752795.1). Classification (NCBI taxonomy): domain Eukaryota; kingdom Metazoa; phylum Chordata; class Mammalia; order Artiodactyla; family Ziphiidae; genus Hyperoodon; species Hyperoodon ampullatus. The sequence continues at coordinate 19,920,529 of NC_136915.1, forward strand.
TGCTGCCACATCACCTCTCCCTCTCCTGAGTGTCTCACTGTCGTTCATACCCTCGCTGCCATTATATGCATTGTAATACCTCCTGACAGACCATCTTGTATTGTTCTCTACTTGTTTCCTGGGCCTTGGCCTTGACTCTGGGAGACTGTCAGTTCCTGAGAACAGGAATTAGGCCCTCTCATATATGATAAGTGTGCTTAAACCTGTCAGTAACCATAAGTACATAACACATGACATCACCCCTCTTCCAGTGCCTGTGCCACACATTGCTAATGGATTACAAACTGTATTCTCACTGAGGGTATATGAGGACACAAAATCTTTTTCAACCTAGTACTCCAGGCAGCCACTACCCATCTGTCTGAATTGTCATATGACAGCAAACTTTCTTGCTCTTCCTAGGCTGGGTTATTGCTCCAAGAGACTTTCCCAGATCTCAGGCTGGGGGACATGAATAGCTAAATGTTGTGATAACTGAATCTGAACTTGAAGATTTAAAGCCACCTTGTAAATAAGCCCTCAAATTCACAGGCCCAAGAAGTAGTTTATCTATTCTACTACACAAAGGAAGGTAAACTCTATGTAAATTCAGAGGCCAAGGGGGGAAGTGGCCTCAGATATGAGAAAGCCCCAAATTATCTCTCTGGCTTTGGTTCTCATCCTGGAGTGGTATGGTTACCCTACCTTACCTTCTCCCCAGCAGACAGATAACATCCTCATAGCATTTGATGGAAAAGAAATTGGAGCTGACTGCCTCAGCCTGGGGACATGGTAGGAGCCAGAATTCTAGGTCTGAGCTTAAACTCCAGCCTGGGATATATAGCTTGAGGTTGGGCCATAAAATAAAATATAGCACCATCTCCCCTGGGCAAGAGGCCATTCTCAGGGCTAGAGTGGTGGGGACAGGCTCTGAAGGTGATGCTTGCAGTAGTTTATTGCAATATAGTGTTCCAGTGAGATACACCTGCCCACCTCTTCCCATCCCAGAGCATGTTAGATTCAGAGCAGCACTATGTATAGTAAAGACATGATCTAATGGTGTGGAAAGAGCACCAAGTTGGGAGTTCGAGACCTGTTCCTACCACAAGCTGGCAATGTGGCTTTGGGCAACATAGTCCTAAAGGTGACCACTTACCATTTCTTACTGAACGCTGGTTACTGTGCCAGGCGCCTTTCCTCATGCTCTTCCATGGGGTGAGACTAAGAACCCAGGCGTTGGAATCACTAGGCTGGGTCGGAGACCTTGTTCTGGCTTTATTAGCCTCAGGGAGAAATGACCTGGATGTTCTAAGATACAACAATATTATGATCATAATCATGAAAGGTAACATTTACATAGTCCTCTCCATGTGTCAGGTGCTGGTCTAAACATTCACAACAGTCCCAGGGGTTGGTATTACTATTATTATTCCTGTTTTACAGATGAGGACAATGAGGTGCAGAAAGGTTAAGGGACTTGCGCAAGATCACGCAGCCAATATGTGGCAGATCTAGGCACTAAACCCAATAAGTCCACACTCCTAATCACTAAGATGACGGAGCTGCTCTTGGCTTCAGTTTCCTCATCCATATAATGGGGATAACATTAGTAGACATTATAGAGGTGTTGTAGGGATTAGATTAGAGGACACAGAGAAGGCACATAGCACAGGGTCCAGTGCATAGGAAGTACTCCATTAAAAAACAGTGAACAGGGCTTCCCTGGTGGCGCAGTGGTTGAGAGTCCGCCTGTCGATGCAGGGGACACGGGTTCGTGCCTCGGTCCGGGAAGATCCCACATGCCACGGAGCGGCTGGGCCCGTGAGCCGTGGCCGCTGAGCCTGCGCGTCCGGAGCCTGTGCTCCGCAACGGGAGAGGCCACAACAGTGAGAGGCCCGCGTACCGCAAAAAAACAAAAAACAAAACAGTGAACAACAACAAAAAAAAACCAGTGAACATTATTTTTATTAATAAATCTTCGCAATCCCTTTGAAGTAGAGTTCATAATCCCCCGCTTGACATATGAAGAAACTGAATCTCAGAGAAGCACAGTCATTTATCCAGAGTCACACAGCACTTTTAAGTGGTAAAGCTAGAACTTAAGCTAGGCCTGCTTGACTCCAAATTCCATGATTCCTAACTGCTAATCTTGGGGTACTTCTCCCCACTCTGTAACTTGGGGCTCAGACTAAATGATGGCCTGACAATTCGAAGGACTGGTGGGTTTTCTCCCAGTGACCAAGGTAGCTACCCTGCCTGGCAAAGTCCCCTGGCGGGGGTTGAGGCTCCTAACAGCCAGATCTTACCCAAGAGCTATGCATAAATCCTTGCTTCCTCTCCTCTCAGGTCCCCAAGGAGAAGCGGCTACTGTCCTCCAGCAATGGGGGCCGGAACGACCAAGGAAAGAGGTGAGGCTCGGCGGCGCCACCATCTCTGTCCCTTTGCCCTTCCCCACCCCCACCTCTAGGCCCCTTATCCCCTGGGCACAGGAGGTACAGTCCCTAGGGCCCACCGTACTCTTAGGGACCCACAAAGGCATTGTAATCTATTTTAAAGTCAGAAGAAAACAATGAATATGATCCAACCTGGGTTATATTTGTACTTATATCAATGCAATTGTAAAAGGTTTTTAAAATATTTTTATGGAAGAAGGGATCTATGAAGGCAAAAGAGAGTAGGGCCCACAAAATCATAGTGAGACCTTGCCTGAACACACAGATACACACACACACACAAACACACACATCCTAGGTGCCTGTAGGCCATGTGGGCTGGAGTTTACTGAAAACAAACTTCAAAGCCATAGTGGTGGAAAAGCCCTGATGGAAGCTTTTCTGTCCTAGCTCCAAAACCCTCCCTGCAGCCTCAAAGGGAGGGGACACCTATGTTCCCGTATTTCTTTCCCTTGGCTCTCTTGGGCCTCTGCCTGGCATTAGTGCCTCAGGGCACTGATGTTCCTTTTCTTGTAGAAAGCAGCCCAGGCCGTGCTCATGACCAGATGGGCACTGGAAGGACCCTGCCCCCCTTTCTCCGCTTTTCCTTTCCCCCCACTGGGCAGGGCTTCTGATGGGAAACCTTCTGGTCTCCTCTCTGCCTTCGAGAACATCCAAACTGCTAAGGCAGGCATTGCGACTCTTGCACCTGCCTCAGGGCCCCTCCACTGCTAGAAACTGTAGGCTTTGGTGCGGGAGACTTTTCTCAAAACTAATTTTTAAAAATGTTGTTAGCTTTTCTGATTATAAAATAATACCTACTTGTTATAAAATATTCAAACTCTTTAGAATTGTATAAAGTAAAAAAGGAAGGAAGGGGAGGAGGGAGGAATGAACTGGTGGATTACATAATATATTTGTTCATCTGAAGAAAATTGTTCATAGGTGTATGACAGTTTTAGGGAAATTATGAATGACAAGTAGAAAATTATAAAATGAAAAAACTCATTAATATCATAATTCCAATAACAACAAAAGTTGTTCTAAGAAAAGTTATAGTAAAATATTTGGCCAGCCAGGAAACAATATTGGTATAATTATAATAATTAAACTATCTATTGTTGTAACTATTTTTAAATTTAGTTTACTTTTTAAAAATAAATTTGGTGTAGTAACAAAATAAATATCCAGGGCTTCCCTGGTGGCGCAGTGGTTGAGAGTCTGCCTGCCGATGCAGGGGACGCAGGTTCGTGCCCCGGTCCGGGAAGATCCCACATGCCGCAGAGCGGCTAGACCCGTGAGCCATGGCCGCTGAGCCTGCGTGTCCGGAGCCTGTGCTCCGCAACGGGAGAGGCCACAACAGTGAGAGGCCTGCGTACCGCAAAAAAATAAATAAATAAATAAATAAATATCCATACTGGGGCTGGGCATTGAGAAACAGAAGTATGGTGGTGGGAATGGAAGACTGGCACAATTAAAGGAGAGCACCCACCGATAATAGAATCATCTTATTATAAGGTCTGTGTGTTCACTCAGTGTCTCTGATTCTGTGAATCTCTGGGCCTTATGTGTGAAAATAGTCTATCTGGCTCTTTTGACAACCAAGTGAGGACCATATGTAAAAATTCTTTGGGTTCTGTAAAATTAAATGCATGAAAGACACTGTTATTTTAGCTAAAAAATAAATAAAGTAAAAAAGTAAGTTTCTTGTAATCCTACTTCCCTGCCCCCCTTAATAGTTTGGGTTATATCCTTTCAGCCCTTTTTCTCAACGTACATTAACTGTACTCACAAATACCCACTCTCGCCCACACCATGGACGACTCAATACGGTTTTTTTTAGTGTGGGAACATTTGACTCTGGATAAGAAATAAATAATTAAACTTTCAGTTTTTTTAATTACCAAGTACTGTAATGGATAAAGCAGACATTTGCCCTCTGAACTCTGAGCCTATACTTGGTTCCATTCACGACACCCTCCTCCCTGCTCATCCCTGTGACACACTGGCTTGCTGCAGTATCTTGTTTCACACATGTTGGTAAGACCTAACATTACAATGGATTAAAAGAGGTCAGTATGTCAGTGTGATGGTCACCCTCCAGTCCAGCCAAGGAACCCCCGCCCCTCAGAGAGAAGAGGTGCACCCACTTATCCCTCCTGTCTCTCCTCAGGTACTACCATGGCATGGAATATGAGATGGACCTCACCCCCCTTGAAAGTCCCACGCACCTCATGAAATTCCTGACAGAGAATGTGTCTGGAGCCCCAGAGTACCCTGATGTGCTCAAGAAGAATAACCTAATGAGCTTGGAGGGGGCTGCACCCACACCGGGCAAGGCAGCTCTCCTCACCCCAGGCCCCAGCAAGCTGGAAGCTGGCTCTGTGGACGGCTACCTGCTGCCCACCAGTGATGTGTATGATAATGGCTCCCTCAGCTCCTTGTTTGAGAGCATTCATGGGGTGCCTCCCACACAGCGCTGGCAGCCTGACAGCACCTTCAAAGATGACCCACAGGAGGTGAGGGCCCACCCCCATATCCCTCACAGCATCCCTGGGTCTAGTCACACGTGTATGGAAGGAGAGAAGACAGTGAGGCGGTCAGAGCTTTGGAATCCATGGGAAAAGGAGTCCTTGAGCTGAGGCAGGGCTGCCATGTACTGTTGTCCAGGTTGTACACTATACAACCTTCACAGTTGTATGCAGTGGCCCTGGGCTGAGGTCCCAGCAGAACTGAATGTGGTCATTTATTTTCTCTGGATTGTGTTCCTCTGCAGTCGCTGCTCTTCCCAGACATCCTGAAAACATCCCCGGAACCCCCATGTCCAGAGGACTATCCCAGCCCCAAGAGGTAAGTCAGTCTCCCTGGACCCTTGGCCACCTGGGCAATGGGCTGCAGAAAGACCCTACTGTCCCCAGGACAGCCATCGTCAGTGAATGAAAAGAGGGGAGTGAAGGCACATAAAAGAAGAGAGTCATTTCTACATCCCTTTCCTGGGCTGTGACAAGGACCTCAGAGCTTAACACCCTGTTAGAAAACCAAGGTTCTGTTGTCCTAGTCTTCCCTATAACTTTGTCACCCCTCAGGGGTCTCTGGTTTCCATTATTCATTATTCAGGAGGATTGTGTCTCAACAAAGCCATTAAATAGAAACTCTGAAAAAGAGGAAACTGAGGCCCCGGGAAGTAAAGTGATTTACTGAGGTCACATAGTAAGGCCATAGCAGAGCCTCGGGCTTCCTGCCCTACTGCCCATTGGGATACTCCTGCCTCGGAGCCCAGCCTCACTCTCCTCTCCCTCCTCCCCGCAGTGACTTTGAGTACACCCTGGGCTCCCCTAAAGCCATCCACATCAAATCGGGTGAGTCACCCATGGCCTACCTCAACAAGGGCCAGTTCTACCCTGTCACCCTGCGGACCCCAGCAGGCGGCAAAGGCCTTGCCTTGTCCTCCAGCAAAGTCAAGGTACTTGGGCAGTAGGTGCGGGGGTCGGGTCAGCCCTGCCTGCCAGGGACCCCAGGGAGAGGGTGCTGTTGTATGACTGCCCGTTGCCACGGAGTGGGGGAAACTAAGCCAAAGGGCTGGGCCATTTGACCTGGGCTCTGGCAAGGGATGAGGCTGCCTGGGCCTCTTCTGAGGCTGGGGGTCACAGTGACTGCTGTGCTTGCAGAGTGTGGTGATGGTGGTCTTCGACAACGAGAAGGGCCCGGTGGAGCAGCTGCGCTTCTGGAAGCACTGGCATTCCCGGCAACCCACCGCCAAGCAGCGGGTCATCGATGTGGGTGAGAGCCCGCCTGAGCCCTCCGTCCCAGTCTCTCTTCCTCTGTCTCACAACACACACACACACACACACACACACACACACACACACACACACACACACACACACAGCCCACTTAGGCCTTGCTTGCTGTGCCCTTTTTCCCAGCCCCCTCTGACCTCTGCAGGACTTATTTCTGACTCCAGCAGCCTGCCTGGCCCCTGTCTCCAGGTCAAACGCTGTGGGGTTTGCAGGGATTTGCATCTGTTGGCTGGAAGCAATGACTTCTTTTCTGTGTTGCTTTGAGATAAACAGGACCCTGGGGACCCTAGTAGTGTCAGATAAATACACCCCTGGGATGCTGACCTGCTTGTCCCCATCAGGGGGCTTGGCCAGTTGAGACACAAGTGCATAACAGTGCAGGCAGTGGGTGATTTGGAAGGCTTGAAGCACAGTGCAAGGGCAGTTCTGCCTTGGAAGCTGGAACCTTTGGGCTTTGTCAGAGGGAAGGGGACAGGGGAAAGGCCTTCTGTGTGTGCCACCTTGTCTCGGGCCCCGAGATGAGTGGGAGGCACAGTCCATCCTCAGATCTCCAGGTTCTGGCTCTATCACTCTCTTCCTGGCTGTGTGACCTGTGTCACCTCCCCTTCCTGGGCCTTGGTTTCTTCAGCTGTCAATTGGAAAAACGGCCACTGCCCTGCCTGCCTACAGTGCTGTTTCTGCCTTGGAGCCACGTGTACTAGAGAACATAATACAAATAGGGATGATTCAGTGACCTATCTGAGAGCCAGTTAGTAAAGTGGTTAGGAGCCTGGGTTCAGGAGACAGACAGAGCCGGACTCCAGTCCTTACTCTACCTTTTGTTAGCTGTGTGACCCTGGGCAAGTGACCAAACTTCTCTGAGCTTTATTTTCCTCATGTGTCAGCTGAATATTCATAGCATTGTTGTGAGGATTAACTGAAGGCTTGCCATATTGTAAGTGTTCAGTAAATGACAGTAGTACTATCATTTATTTAATATGACTGGTTCAATACTAGTAGTACTGGTACTACGACTTTTACTATGGCTATTACTACCACTATGACTGCGATTATTACTACTACTACTACTGCTTTGTCTGGGAGATGTCCTAAATCACAGTCCCATGAAAAGTATAAGCTCCACCACAAAATCATGAGGGCCCTGGCCTAGTTGGCAAAGTTAAGGAGTCCCTCTGGAGTTTGGACAGATCTGCTTCTCAGGCTGGACCTCAGTTTTTCCACCTGTAGCCCAGGGCACAGTAACTAATTTCCTCCCTGCATTGAAGCATGGTCCTTGGGGGAGAGGATACAAGTCCCTGCCAAGAACAAGGCCCACCCCCTAAATGACCCCTCCCCATGGGGCCCCCAAATCCCTTCCCTTCTGACTCTCCTTCTGGTCTCCTGTGGTTTCAGCTGACTGCAAAGAAAACTTCAACACTGTGCAACACATTGAGGAGGTGGCCTATAATGCACTGTCCTTTGTGTGGAATGTCAACGAGGAGGCCAAGGTCAGTGCTGGGGGCACAGCCAGGACGGGGCTAGGCTGCCTGGAAGTCCCCATCCTGGGAATAGGGCTTACCTGTACCTAGGATTGTGGCAGCTGCTCCGATGAGGGCACCAGTGGAGGAGGCAGGATACATAGTGGTGGAGAAGCCAGAAACACTGGGCCCACTTCCCAGCTCTGTGACCTTGGACAGATGCCTTAGCTGAAAATTGGGGTGTAACCATAGCACCAACTGATAGGTTGGCGTGAGGATCAGGTGAGATAAGGAAAAGGTAGAGAACAGCCTGGCACATAAGCAGTGGCTGTTGTTAATTAATCCAATCCACCTATTTACCAGATAGGAAAACTAAGCCTTGCGCGTGGCCACACAGCAAGCTGCTGCTGACGCCAGGTTTCCTGACTTGTGGGCTAGAGCTGAGTGTTGCAGGAGAAGTGCTTTGGAGTCTGGTAGATGAGGGCTTAAACCCATTACCTCACTTCCTGAGCGCATAGGAAGGGAAGAGTAATCTGCCTCCTAGAGTTGTGGTGAAGGTCCTATGAGATCACGCACGTCAAAGAGACAGGCACGATGCCGGGCCCATCGGAGAGGCCTGAGAAATGGAGCCTCTGGTGATTTTTTTTCACACCAGTGATTAAGCCGTTTAGTGCTTGAGACCAGACTTGAACTCACCTGTGCTGCAGTGTCCCTCTGTGTCTTGGTTTTCTGTTTGGACAGGTGGCATCATGGAAAGGGCACTAGTCTGCGACTTGGGGACTCGAGTTGGGTAACCCTGGGCCTGTCCCTTCACCTACCTGGGCCAGACTTACCCCATCAGACCAAGGTTGGGTCTGGCTCTTGGCAAGGGCCTTTGTGGCCTAGAAAAGCTGGGGACCTAATCCCTGTCTCCCTGACTTGCCTCATGGGGCGGTCCAGGCTGCCTGGAGAAAATGGAGGTGAAGGGACTCTGAAAACAACAAAGGGAGGCACAAAGGCGAGGGATTATTATTATTCAAACAGACACCAGGGACTGGGGGAGGAGCTGGGGCCTCCAGTTCAGGGAGGGGGGGAATGAGTTTCGTGGGAAGGGAGAGGTGGGTTTCGGTTGGGATTTTCTCACAGCCTCTTAAGCCCCCAGGCTTGGGTCTTTCTCAGGCGTGAGCTGGGTGGGGGCTGCATTAGGGCTGAGCTGGCTGAGGGGGAGGTATGTCTGGCATGCACCTGTGGGCCTGGCCCCCCCAGCCAGGGAAGGAAGGGGGTCTGCTCAGGGACCACACCCCACCCCAACTTGTGCAAGTCAGGGTCATTTCCAAGGGAAATGCCCCAAGTAACGGGCCAGCCTGGAGTGGGGTCTGGCCTAGGGTCCCACGGAGGAGTCAGCAGTAGGCAATCACTAGGTGAGCTTGCCAAGAGATGCCCAACTAAGACTGACCCCAGACTGCCATCAGCTGCACGTAGGCTTCGGGTTGAGACTCCAACAACAACTGTTGTCCCACTTACAACAGTTACAAAATATCCAAGCCCCCTAGGTGTTCTACCAGCCTCACAGCCACAAGAGGTAGGTTTAATTGTCCCCATTTTGCAGATAAAGAAACTGAAGCCCGTGAGATTAAAGGACTTATCCAAAGCCACATGGCTTGAGTGGCAGAGGTCTAAGTGGCCCGATGTCCAGGCTAATTCCACCATGCCACCCTGCCCAACCCGCTCTGGAAATGTTAACAAGTCACATCCATGCTCAGAGCCTCCATTTCCTCAGCTGTACAATGAGAGTGACTGGTTCAGCTATGGCTAGAGCTGGTGGTTGCCGTGCATAGGGGCAGTGTCTCACTCTCTGTGGCCCAGGGCCAGCAGGAAAGTGGTCTTCTGGAGCTGGGAGGGAGGGGGATTTGGCCCTTCTCTACCTCCTTGCTCTGAGTTGGGAAAAAATGGGCTCTGGATTTTAAGCTCCTAAAGGACCCTTAGTCTCCCTCCCAGGGCCTTGATCCTTTGGGCTGCCCTTGGCAATCTAGTGGAAGCTGCATTGTCCACTGATGAAGACCTGAGCCCAAACTCCGCTTCCCTTATACATTTCCTGTGTCGCCTTGGGACAGCTGCCACCCCTCTCTGAGCATCAGTTTCCCCATCTGTAAAAGAGAGGTGGTGATGTTTGCCTTCCAGGGGCGTTGTGAAGTTAAGGGTGCCCACCAGGCACACAGTAGGCTCCATAATTATACAGAGTGGTTATGGAACAGCAGGCCTGGTGACCTGGGTCAGCTGTTTAGCTAGCTCCCTCATCTGTCCCCAGGTGTGTATCGGCATCAACTGCCTCAGCACAGACTTCTCCTCGCAGAAGGGGGTGAAGGGTGTCCCCCTGAACCTGCAGATCGACACCTACGACTGTGGCTCAGGCACTGAGCGCCTGGTACACCGAGCTGTCTGCCAGATCAAGATCTTTTGTGACAAGGTGGCTGGGGTGGACCCTCTGCCGGGCCCTGGGAGGGAGAAGGGCCAGCCCCCACCTGTGCATCCTCCCCAGCCATTCTGGGTGTGTCTGTCTCTGTTTCTTGCTCTCTGAATGTCTCTCCCTGTGTGCTTGTCATTTGTCTGTCTTGGTTTCTCTATGTATATTTTCCTCTGCTCTCTGCATTTCTGTCTCTCATCCCTTCCTCTTTCTGAAGATCTCTTTCTAGATCTCTGTAAGTAGTTCTCCAGGTTTCTTTTTCTCTGTGTCTGTCTGTCTTTTTCACATTTCTCTTTCTTCTTATCTCTCTCCGAGTCCCTTTCTCTTTTCTGTTTCTCTCTCTGTTCCTCTCTCCCCACACCTCTCTGTCTCTCTCAATTTCTTCTTTCTCCGTCTTTCTATTTCTCTGTCTCTCGTGGTCTACCTGACCTCAGGGCTGGGCTGCCCTGGGCTGGGCCGAGGGCTGGTACCTTCCCATATCCTGGTCTCACTCTGGGAAGAAAGCAACACCAGAGGGCTGGCCCACACTTAAGAGGCAAAGCAGCCAGCCGCTCCCAAGACCATTGGTGACCCCCTTCCCCTTATCCCCCACAGGGAGCGGAAAGGAAGATGCGGGACGATGAGCGGAAGCAGTTCCGGCGGAAGGTCAAGTGCCCCGACTCCAGCAACAGTGGTCAGTGGGGACGGGTGACCGCGGGGCTGGGTCGGGGTGAAGGGTACGGGAGACTAGAGGGCAGCGGTCGGAGGCGTGAATGGAGGGACCTCAAGGCACGATGCCTTCCTTTTCCCATCAGGCATCAAGGGCTCCCTGCTATCCAGCTTCAGGGGCAATGAGACCACCTACCTGCGGCCTGAGGCAGACCTGGAGACCCCGCCAGTGCTGTTCATCCCCAACGTGCACTTCTCTGGCCTGCAGCGCCCTGGAGGGGTGAGGGTCTTGGGCTGAGAGAGGGTTGTGGCCCCTGGGAGGGGCTGACTTAGCACAGACCAGCAGGGAGCAACCTGCTACTCAGCCATTACAGGCCAATTTAGATGTTGATAGGTCCTGATATCATGAAATTATCTTTATTGAATCCCAGGGGACTAAAAAAATGTATATATGGTCATATGACTTCAGTGACCTTTTCTACTGAAGAGAAGAATGTTAATAAAGAAATAGACTTCATACCCATCGAAATGTTCACTCCTGGAGCACACACAGGGCAGGTTTCTAATATCAGAGTCCCACGTTAGACTGTAGCCGCATCGAAGCAGGGTGGATAATAATCATCACAGCAACACTTGTGAGTGCTCACTGTACTCCAGGCGCTGCTCTAAGTGCTTTCCGTGCATTATCTCCTTTAGCCCTCACTACCTCCCTGTGAAGTTGATAATAGGATTCTCCCTGGATTCATGGCATGGAAATTGAGGCTTTGAGACCAAAATTACATAGGACGTGGCAGAGCCAGGATTGGGACCCAGGCAACCTGGCTTCAGAAACAGTGCCCGTTACCCTGAGTTACACCACCTCTCAACACAGGGAGCCATTTACCAAGCACCTTGACCGGCCAGCGGTGCTGGGCCCAGCCTTTTGCTGCATTGTCTCGTTTCCCCCTCACCTCACCTGGGCAGCCCAGCCCAGCCATCCTTTGAGGTAGAGACTGTTATTCCCATTTTCCAGGCAAGGTCACTCCACAGGTCAGTGGCAGAATCAAGACCTCAGAGCCTGTCTGTGAGTTTGCTTCCATATTAAGCAATCTGACTGTTGCCTTCCACTGAGCTCCCACCGTTTAGGTGGGAATGTTTGCAGAAATGGCCCTCGGTGTACAGATGTGCTCAGTGCAGTGACTTCAAACAATAAGATAGATTATGGTGCTGAAAGAGTAGCCAGTCCTGAGGTCAGCCCTGGCGCACATTCAAAGCCTTCTCTGCGTCCGCCACACCCCCTTCACTGCCCTGGAGTAGTTCTGTGGCCCCCATAGCACAGGAGGCTGCATTAACCCACTCTCTCTCCCCAACCAGAGGCCTCAAGTAGGGAGATGACCACTTGGGCTCAAAGCTCCCTGTGGGAGGAAGAAGTGGGGCACCAGCGCTTGTGCCTGTGAGCCTGAGAGAGGGCACCAGGGGAGCGGGAAGGCAGAGAGCCTGGTGCTGAACCACATTGCTGCCCCCGCGGTGGTACCCCAGCGACCCTGCCCTCTCGGGGCCTGGCTGTCCTACCTCACAGGGCTGCTGATGGCTGAACCAGGTAGTGCAGTGCCAGGCACACGTGAGGGTTCAAAACGACTGCCTCTTCCCCTTCCGCTTCTTTTGCCTCAGCTCCAACTACCTAGTTACCAGCTGCAGGACAGTCTGCAGTTCCAGCCCTTCTGGGCCTGCTGGGGCTCAGATGGGACTCACTGATTCTGCCACCCTTTCCTTAGCACCTCATGTGTTCACTGAGTCCTGACTCATCCAACTGGGGCTTGGTACTTCCTTTCAACACAAGGTCTCAGCTCACTTGAGGGGACACATCTGAGCAGAATGAGCTAGAAAGCCATCGAAACTGCATTCCCCCGTATCTCCCCACAAAGATTGTTCATCCCAGAAAGCCTCCAGCAGCTGAGGGCTACTCTCATCTTCCTGTCTGTGACGGAAAATGTCTTTCTCTTCGTTGCAGGCAGTGCCCTCAGCAGGACACGGCACTTCCAACAGGTACGCAGAGAAGCAGCCAAGGGCCTCACCTCCCTGCCTGTCCCCCCTTTACTGCTCGTAAGCTCCCAGCCTGCTCTTCCCTCTGCTGTCCCCCAAGCCAGAGTCTGGGCCCGGAGGAAGCAGCCTCGAGACTCTGCCCCCAACCCCCAAGCTAGACTCATGCTCCTTTCTCACTGAAATTGCCTGAGGTTTTATGGGTTTGTTTTATTTGAAAAGTTGGAGAATCTTTGGCGAGACACCTGCTTGTAAAATGGGAAAGAGAAAGCCTCTGAGATGGTGGTGCAGATTCGGAGAGGAAGGAGGGCAGCTGTGTGGGAGGACCTGGGGGGATCAACCCCGTGTCCCCTCCCCCCACACCCACCAGACTCCAAGAGGCCAAGGGGGTGGCCAGGGCCCCTTGGCCCTTCAGCCCAGGATGGACCTCCACGTCCTTCCCTCTGTCAGCCACAGTCCCTTCACCTCTTCAAGCCTCAGCTAGAAATGTGTCAAAGAAGGAAAATGGCCTCATGAGGATGAGGCATATATGAGAAGTGGCATGTAATAGAATCTTTGTAAATGGGAAAGCACTTTATGAAGATCATGTATTGTTGATATCAGTCTCCTCCTTATAAACAAGAAGTACTTTTCATAAGGTTCTTTCACACCAAATTATGTCACTTATTACCTCACAACAGCCCCAGTGAGTCAGGCAAGCAGGGGTTATTGATCTACTTTATAGATGAGGAAATTGAGGCTCAGAGGAAGTGAAATGACTTGCCCAAGGTCACATGGCTTTTAGGAAGCAGAGGCAGGCTGGAAGCTAAGTCTGACTCACTCTAACATCCACAAGCCTCCCTCCTCCCACTGACTCACGTCCAACTTGATTCTTTCAAAAAAGAATAGTACTGATGATGAAACAATAGTCCATATTTATGGAGGGTCTGCTGTGTGTCACACACTGTTCTAAAAGCAGTGTGCATTATCTCCTTCAGCCTCACAACTTTATACAGCACCCTGCTATAGATGGGGACACTGAGGGGCTGTCACCCTGCTAGTGAGGGCCAGGGCTGGGATTTAAACCCATGCAGTCCAACTCCAGAACCTGCTCCTGTAACCTCTGTCCCACTGCTTTGTGCCCACCCTCATAGGGTCTTCTGGGGCCCCTCAGACTCTGGCTTCCTCACAGGCCTCTCTCTCCCTGCCATCCCCACAGGCTGCCTCTGAAGCGTACCTGCTCACCCTTCACCGAGGAGTTTGAGCCTCTGCCCTCCAAACAGGCCAAGGAAGATGATCTACAGAGAGGTAGCCTCACTCCCACCCCATCTGTCCTCTGATCCCAGCCCCAGCCCCCCATGAGGCCTCCCCAAAGCCTCAGACTGATTCTGGTCCAGGCAGCCAGGGCAGCGCCCACCCCAGCGGGGACAGCACGAGGGGCTGCTTTACTCCCTGGAGTTTGGGGCTGGGCCAGGATTTGAGTGAGGGGGTGGAGCAGGTAAGGAGGGCATCCGGGGTGCTTGGAGAGACAGCCACGGAGTTGGGGGGCCTCTGCCTCTGACCTTGTTTGAACGTGGGCGTCCTGGGGCAGCTGGTAAGGCAACAGGCTCATGATGTTGGGCAGGTCCTCCCCACTTCTCTAATGGGGGTAGGAGTGGGGTGGGTTTTCAATACCTGGCTTTCTGTCTTTGACACAGTAAGTCTGTGACTTCCTGAGAGAGGGGTGCTGTAGCTGACCATCAGGAAGAAACCAACCAGCAAGCAAGATCAAGAGCTTCCAGCAACCTGGAACTCAGCCTTGCACCCCACTTGGTGTTATATCAATACTGCCCACAGCAACTCTGTGAAATAGTGGGTGGAGCTGCCTCCATTTTCCGTCTGGAAAAAATGAGGCTCAATGATATTAAAAGAACTTCCTCAGGGTCACAGAGCTGGCAGGTGGCAGAGCAGGGATTCAAACCCACCAAAATCAGCAAAGTCTGAGCAAGTGTGTGGGACCTGCAGAGCCAGGTGGGGTATTTCCCAGCTGGGTACAGACCCTCAGCAAGGATTTGCTCTTTTTGCAGAAATCAATCTTAGGTTACAAATAATATTTTTTAAGATTCTCCCACCCCCAGATGTTCCCTTGCACCATTAAAAGCCACCCCTTTGCTTCTCAGTGCTGTTGTACGTGCGGAGAGAGACTGAGGAGGTGTTTGACGCCCTCATGCTGAAGACCCCGGACCTGAAGGGCCTGAGGAGTGCGGTAAGAGGCCTTGTGGACCCTGGCCGCGGCCCTCTCTGCCCTCCCATCTCCCCCGACTCTTCGCCATATAGTTCTGATTTCCCACAGGAAGACTCTGGGAAGGAATATGCTGGAACGCTGGCTTTCTGGTGGCCCATCCGTCCCACCCATCTGAGGGCGCCTGTGGGGCCCGGCTGGTGGAGGTGTGCCTCTGAGATGTTATCTCCCAGCCAGAACCCGGGCTCCACCCTGGGAGTCGCACACACCATAAATCCTCCTTAATCTGATGGCTGCTGTCTGACAGGCCAGAGCTTTTTGTTGGCTTTGCAAACCTGTTTCTATTTTAATGGGAATGAAACCCCAAAAGGCCAGGCCCCAGAGATACCCTTTTTTCTTTCCCAGAGGGCCTCATTCCTCCAGCTTGCGGTTGGACGGGGGGCGCTGGCTGGGGCGGCTGAAGGTGGTGTCTGGGCAAGGAGACCTTCCCCAACCCCCCAAACCGCCAGAGAGCAGGTGAAACAGCCCTGAACAAAATCCACAGCAGCTTTGTGGTTCAGCTAAAAATTGAGCAAACACAGCCTCCGCCAGGGCCAGCTGTGTTTCAAGGTCGAACCACACAGAAAAGCCTGATGGCTCTAAGATGTCAGGTTGGGGAAGGGAAAATGAATCAAGTGATAACATAGCTGCCTTTTATTGAAGACCCACTATGTGTCAGGCATCTTGTCAGGCATGCTGCATTTGCTAGCTCGCCCTATTCTCTTAACAACCCTGAAAAGTGGGTACTATTAATGATCTCCTCATTTCCCATAAGGAAATAGCCTCCCAGAGGTCAGGTGACTTGCCAAGGTAACTTAGAAGTGACAGAGCTGAGGTTCTAGCCCAAGCTCTCTCCACTCGGCTATGTTATCTTGTTCTCTTCACATAGCATTAGCCCTGCTTGGCACCAGCCCCAGGAAGTTGGGCTCACAAAAGGCCATTAATGTCACTAGAATACAGACTCAGGATCTTTGGGTTGGACGGTACCTTAAAGGGTCAGCTCCCCATCTGGTGCCCGAGCTCTCTCCTCAGTAGCTCTTCCAAGTGGGTGCCCTCTCTTGACTTGCATACTTCAGGGATGGAGAGCTCATCGCTCATGGGGCAGCCACACAAAGCAGTTGTCTTTGTACAACATATAGTTAGAAAGCTCCTAAGTTCTTGCTTAGACTGACTTGAGATCTTCCTGATAGCCTCTAGCCACATTGCCTGCCATTAAGATAAGTAGTCTAAGAACTTTTCTTGCCTGGAGAGACCTCTGTCAAGGCAGAGACCAGCTGAGGAGCTGAATCGGCTCCTCTTCCTGAAAGGCCCAGAGAGGACAACCTCCACCTGAAGCTTGTTGCTTGCTGTTCCCTGCAGCTCCAAGGCAGCCAGTAGTACTAACCAGCAGCATTTGACCAAGCTTTCCCCAGGGATGGCACTGGGCCGGGCCCTTGACATAACCGTCTCAATTCCTGTGCAGAACCACCTGTGTGTACATCCCATCCTGGCACCCATTTTACAAATGAGGAAACTGAGGCTCCATGAAGTAAGGTGACTTGTTCAGAGTTCTGCAACCTCAGGTGGTGGAACTGGGACCAGACCAGTTCTGTCTGCCCCACAGGAGACTTCAGGAGGTCTGGGGAGAAATGGGCTGACTCTGTGTGAGCTCAGCCAGGTCGCTGAGGCCTCTGAGCTGCAATTTCCTCACTTGTAGACTAAGCTCCAATGTTCTGGGATGTGATGGGTGCAGGAAATCTGGGTTCTAGGCTAGGCCTTGGGTGCCTACCTTATCTTCTTCAAGTTCAGCATCCTCACCCATCAAATGGGGTAAATAATTCCTGCTAGAAAGGGTAAGTGTTTGGGTTATCCACCCCTCCCCCCCCACACAACAGGACAAGAGTATCCCTGTTGCACCACTTCTGAAGTAATAATGACCATTTATTTGAGTACTGACATTTATTTAGTACATACCAGGAACTGTCCTAAGTGTTTTACATAGACCAATTCATTTAATTCTGTCAACAACCCTGTGAGCTAGGCACCATTTCCATCTCCACGAGAGGTTTGCACAGCTGGTCAGCTAGCTGGTGAGTGGGGAGCCCTCAGCACTGGAACAATCCAAATGTCTAATGATAGGCAAGGATTGAGGGAAATGGCAGATGACCTTTGGAATAGTTTACAACCACTAAACATGCTGTTGGTCAAGAGTTTGTTGTGATATGGGAAGGCTTATAACATACAATGATAAGTAAAACTATCTACATGGGATATAAAAATACCCGTGTACATGGCCAAAAGACAGGAAGGAATACACTCAGATGTTATTAGTGTTTATCTCTGGGATACAGGATTATGGATGAGTTATAATTTTCTTCACTGTATTTTTCTACAATATGGGTATATATTACTTTTATAATCAGGAAATTAAAAGTCATGATAGAAAAGACTGATATAAACCCAGTTTTGGCAGCAGATGGTGAATCTCCTGTCATCCTCTTCCAGATCTCTGAGAAGTATGGGTTCCCTGAGGAGAACATTTACAAAGTCTACAAGAAATGCAAGCGGGGGTAAGTGCCCAGCACAGCTCTCCCTCCTCACACCCCCACCCTGCCCCTTTCCCTCTAAAACGTTGGCTCAGGGAGCTCCCAGCAGGTTCGCCCTGCCTGGCAGAGGCCTGCTGCTCGGAGCTGAGCTGTGTTTGTACTTGGCTTTGTGGAGAGGTAGAGGCGATGTGGAGTTGGGGTGGAGAGTGCCCTATCAGGCCAAGGCCACCTGCAGAGACCAGACACTGATCACTGTTGGGAAGGAAAGGAGTGGGAGACAGATGCAAGGGTCCTCATACACCACCTACTCAGGGGGAGAGGGAAGCACAGGGCCACATGTCAGAAATAACCAAGGTAACCAAGTCATTTGACTCTAATGGTAATGATGATAGTGACTATCATCATTTAACCACCTACTACGTGCCACATACTAGGCTAAGCTTATCTCATTTAACCCTCACGGCCATACCATGAGGTAGATACCATTACACACATTTTACAGATAGGGAAGTTGAGGCTCAGAGGTGATAAGCAATGTTCAGAGGGGCAGGAGCAGTAGAGTAAAGGCACAGAAGCAGAAGGGCCCAGCAGAGTTGCTACTGGCTGAATCAGAGGGTCCGAGAAAGAAATGGCTGGCGATGAGTCTGGGAAGGGAGCTGTGATTGGACGTCATTTTTTTTTTAATTAATTAATTTATTTTTGGCTGTGTTGGGTCTTCGTTTCTGCGCGTGGGCTTTCTCTAGTTGCGGCGAGCAGGGGCCACTCTTCATCGCGGTGCGCGGGCCTCTCACTATCGCGGCCTCTCTTGTTGCGGAGCACAGGCTCCAGACGCGCAGGCTCAGTAGTTGTGGCTCACGGGCCTAGTTGCTCCGTGGCATGTGGGATCTTCCCAGACCAGGGCTCGAACCCGTGTCCCCTGCATTAGCAGGCAGATTCTCAACCACTGCGCCACCAGGGAAGCCCCCTGGACGTCATTTTGAGGGAGCCCAGCCAGGGATGCTCCACAGGCCTCCTCCATCTTCAAGTCTGGATGAGGCAGGAGGGAGTAAAGCTTTACCTTCCAGGGGGCCGGGCAGTGACTGCCGCCTGCCACGGGCTCCAGAGGATTAGTGCTAAGGACCACAGTAGCCTTTGCTGTCTGCCCAGGAGATCTCTCCTTGGCAGGGGTGGCATGGGAGGGTGCAGTTGGAGGGCCACGTGGTGACGGCCCTCCCAGGCTTCCACCCCCGTCAGAGCCAGTGAGCCGGGCCTCTGCAGCCCTTGCTGCCTAGGTCACTTCACCAGCCCAGCATGGGGGCCCCTGTGCAGTGAGGAATTGTGACTGCTGCCATTCCCTGCCTAGAGGACCCCGGACTAGGGCCCTGGGAAACACCCCCAGCCCCTCCCCGCCCCGAACAGCTCAGACTGATCCTCCAGCTCCGGACAGCCTGAGACTAAGTCCCGCTACTCTTCGTGGCTCTTCCTGGAAGGTGCTCAGGCTTTGCCCTGGGGCTACTGTCTGTGGCTCTTCTTTCAGGGGACTGCAAAATGAGGCATGTTTTGTACTCAAGCTGAGGGCCCATCCAGTCAGGCCCAGGGGCCACCTCCTTCCTCACAGACAGGCCTCCTTCCCTCCCCTTTTTGGCTCCCACCCAGCCTCCCATAGAAGGGCCGGCGGTGGGGGGAAGGTGTGCAGCCCTGCAGCCCCTGGGAAAGGATCGTTTGGTTTTGGTTGTATGAATGTCTAGGGTTCTTTGTGTATTTTTTTCCTTCCAAGTTTCGGTTTCAAACTGGGAACTGGAGCTCACATGCTCTGTGGAGCGGAATCCACCTCATAGCGGAGGGCAGGCTCTGCTTTGCCCAGACAAGCCCAGCCCCACTTCCCCTTTGGTGCCAGTGTCCACACCCCCTGGCTGCCACCCCACCTGCCACCACCGTCCTCTCTCACAGATCCCACCTCAGGCTGGGCTGAGGGGCTGAGAAATGCCTTGTGTATGACTGCACACAAAGATGCCCCATAGCCCCACTGGCTGAGTTGCAAGTCTTTCCCTTAAGCCCCAGCCAGATATTTCAACTATAATTATAATAACTTCCATTTGTGGAGCACTTCCTACATGCCAAGCACTGGGTTAAGTAACTCCCAAGCATCATCTCGTTGACCATTTGAATTTGGTATGATTATTTCTACAGGGTTCGGGATAGTCCCAGGGTTACAGAGTTAGTAATGGCAGGAGGAAGCATGGCCTGTCTAAAGCCCACGCAGGCACCCACTGTTTTATCTTGCCTCCTGCTTGTTCCCTTAACCACTAAGCAATGTGCAAATAAAGGCTGTGGCCAGGCCAGCAGATTTATATTTGCCCAGCTCCATAGCCCAGGGCATCACCCAGCAGCCCTTCAGAAGCACCCGCACCCCATACACACCCCAGCTGTGAAACCTCAGGCCTAGTATTGTCTGCGATGCCTAAATGAGAAGAATCCCCCAAAAAACCTATCGGGAGAGCAGAGGCAGGCTCATTTGCTGCTTCCCTCATCTGAGGAACAGGAAATTGTAATCACTGGCCTCGTTTATTTTCACAGAACCCTCCAGAAAGTCCTCTGGACAAAGGTAGATACAATCAGCTTTACAAGCACCACTGAGTGTGCTTGAAAGATTAACAAATACATTGTTTTTGCTGGCGGCTGGCCAGGGGTTCTATGCGAACTAGGACAGAAGACAGCCAGGAGCTGGCAAGTGACAGGAGGCCCACATTCTGGGACAGCGGTTCCTGACAAGCCCCTGCCTCTAGGGCCCGGTTGTCATTGACCTCTGAGAGGAAAGGGTCTGTGGGCCTGTCTGGGATCCCCTGTGCGCGGGCATGCGCTCTGGGCCTTCTGGGAGGCCCTGCCTGAGAGTAGGCCTTCAAGTTAGTGCACGTAGGGCACTTAGTGCCTGGCACCTAAAGCACTCAGTAAATGCCACTATAGGAGGAGACTAACAAAAGCACCAACACTGACAAACCGCCCACCCCTCTGCCCCAGCCATGGTCTCCTCTGGTCTGTTCCCAGCCGGCAGCTCCCAGACAAAGATCCCTCTGTGGAATGAAGGAACTGCACACAGGACCCAAGGAAGCAGGATCTTATAATTAGATGCTGGCAGTCAGCACCCAGGCCTCGGAGCCTGAGCCCAGACCTCCTTCCAGAAAGCAGCAGCTGCTTGATGCTATTGCAGAGACAACTGGACATGGGCCGTAGGCTTCAGCCTACTGCTGTCTCCATTACACATCCTGATCTGGGGGATTCGGGGTGGGGGGACAAAGCCACTGCCTCTCCTGGGGTCCCCGGGGAAAACAGACAGCTGGCTACCTGCCAGGAGTAGTAGTCTGGGATTCTCACCGCCCTCCCTCCTGTCCCATTTAAATAATCTTGCCTTATCTTGAACTCTCCCCCAGCCCTGGATTTTGCCTTCCTTTTATATACCACTTCCTAGCTTATAATTATAGGGTTTTGGGTTTTGTTGTTGGTTTTTTTTTTTCTAAAAAAATAATGCAGTGGAAAGAGACAGAAGTCAAGATTCAAATTCCAGTTCTGCCATCTCTTAACTGTGTGATCCCAGGCAAATGACTTTGCTCAGGTACCCCATCTACGAGCTGGGGTAATACGGTTATAAGGATCCATTCTCCCGGGCCCTGGTAGATTCAAAACTCCTGGAGGGTGGGACCTAGGATCTCTATGTGGCCCTTGTTTTTGTTTGGAGCAAGGTCTTGAACATGGAAAGACCTCAGCAGATGCTGGTGAAGTGGATGGAGGGGTGGATGGAGGAAAGCACCCGCCCCCATTACAAAGAGGAAGCTGCTGTGCTCAGGACAGGTCACAGCCCGGTGGGTCCTTCACTGGGGAGGCAGCTCCTAGAGGAGTGCCCTTGGCTATACTGTGGCTTTGACCCTCTGCAGAGGGCCACATGCACGGAGGCTCTGTCCCTCTCAGGTTGGCGCAGGTCCTTGCCTGAAGACTGGGCGGGGGGGAGACAGCCAAGCCCCTCAAGTCCACGATGCCATCCCTGAGATTTCAGCTTCCTGGGGTGAAACCAAGGGGGCCTTGCGTGGCACCTGCTTGTGGGTCAGGCGGGCACATCCGAGTGACACATCGCAGCCTCCTGCTGAACCCAAACCTCACGGGTCCACCCGCCACACCTCCTGCACTTGAACTCACACTCCGCGTCCGAGTGCTCAGTCTGGCCTGGTGACTAAGGCGCGCTGTGCTGGTTGCTCAAAAGTGTCCACACTCGTGTGTTTGAGGAAAGGCGATGTGGTGCAGTAGGTGGGCATGGCTGCCAGCAGGCCTGGGTTTGAGTTGGGCTCGGCCACTTGGGAAGTGTGTCCTCCCCCGTAAAGTGGGACGGTGAGTGCTCCCCTCGTGGGTTGTTATGAGGATCAGAGAGAAAGTCCAAGAGGTGCCTGAAGTGCTGGGGGCGCCCAGTAGGTAGCAACCATTACAGTCCCCCTTTACTCAGAGGCCCTGTAAACAAGGGGCCCAGCCCATTCTACACACACCTTCTCTTCCCTTCCAGAATCTTGGTCAACATGGACAACAACATCATTCAGCATTACAGCAACCACGCGGCCTTCCTGCTGGACGCGGGGGAGCTGGACGGCGGGGTTCAGGTCGTCCTCACGGAGCTGTGAGCCCTGAGCCCCACGCCTCAGGCCTCCTGGAGTGGACTGCAGGCAAGGAGCAGCTGGGCAGTGGCCCCCGCCACACACAACCTCTCCGCATGCCTCCGTGCTGTTACCTGAATGCCTTCCCTGAGGGAGAGGCCCTCAAGTCACAGACCCACAGACGTCAAGGCCAGGAGGGGACCTGGGAGGTGTCCTGATCCGAACCCTCATCTTGTGCTTGAATCTATTCTCTGAACTTCCGGCCAGAGCCTGCCCGGCCAGGGACAGCGTCACGTTGGTTAACAAGCCCAGCAGGCTGTTCCCTCCTCGCAAGACCTGCTCTACAGCCCCTCTCCCGCAGGCTGCCGTTCGGATGCGGGAAGCGGACCCTGTCTCCACAGGCTGACTTGACTCTTCCATCAACTTCAGACCAATGAGTCCTCACCCTTTGGTCAGTTAGTTAACTTGAAAACACTTGATTTTCAGTGCAAATGACTTTTAAAAGACACTGTAGTGGACACACTCTCCTCATAGATGTACTTCCTCAACACTAGACAGCAGTCAGAGCCGACCGACTGGAACAAAGTGGCCTCGGTGTAAAACGACTGCCATGCCTGCTCACTACTGTATACATTTCTTATTTACAATTTTCATTTATGTTTTATATATATATAAGTATATATTGTATATATATGCAACATTTTATATTTTTCATGGATGCGTTTTTATCATTTCAAAAAATGTGTATTTCACATTTCTTGGATTATTTTTTTTTAGCTGTTATTCAGTTATGCATTTTGTATACTCGTATGGTATTCAGTAATAAAATTCTATGTATGTATTACTTCAAATGCTACACTAGTTCCTTTTGTGAAAGTCTTCCAGAAGGAGAGGGTGAAAGTAAACAAGGCCTCTCTCCTTCTCTATCCTATAAGTGGTTTGCCTCGAACTTGAAGGGCGCTGGTGAGTGCTGGGCCCTGGTGAAGCAGAGGTGCCACCATGGAAGGCGGCCGAGTCCTGATGCCCAGCCTGTCCTGTGTGGCCTGTCCTGTGTGGTCCCACAGGCTGAACGTTATGATGTCAGGATCACTGACTCTGGCCGTGTGACCGCACTCTCCTGCCAGTTCTGCCCCCATGCTCTCGACCAACTCACTTTTCCTGTTGCCGGCTCCTACCCGCTCACAGACGCGATCCAGCCATCTCTCCCCGACTCTGAGGTCAGTGACGTCCTGTCGGTATGTTGGAGGGAGTGTTTACACCACAGGGATTGACAAATGCTACAAATCAAGGCCTTATTTTCCCTAGAGAACAAACGGCAAATCAGAGCTTCCTCCCTCCCTCATCCCTTCTGGCTTACCAGCACACCACCAGCTCTAGTCCTCAGCTTCTTTGGCTGTAAAATGGGCGGGGCTGTAAAATGGGTCATCAGGTAGCTACAATCTTTGGAGCCCCAGGGTTCACTGGTGGGTCTCAAAGGCCCCTACAATGTGGGGGAGGAGATAGCAGGCAGCCCTTGGGCATCCTCCCCAGACTCAGTCATAGCAGCTCTGCTTTCCTTTGTTTACATACTAAGATTTCTCATATTAACTTTTTTGTTTGTTTGTTTGTTTGTTTTGTGGTATGTGGGCCTCTCACCGTTGTGGCCTCTCCCGTTGCGGAGCACAGGCTCCGGACGCGCAGGCTCAGCGGCCATGGTTCACGGGCCCAGCCGCTCCGCGGCATGTGGGATCTTCCCGGACCGGGGCACGAACCCGTGTCCCCTGCATCGGCAGGCGGACTCTCAACTACTGCGCCACCAGGGAAGCCCCTCATATTAACTTTTGTCTGAACTAAACTTAAAAAAAAGAAGTATGAAAACCGTGGATGTCTCCAAGGGCCTTCCGGCTCTGACAGGAGGTCTAGAGTCTTAATTCCCAAGGCCCTGTGGCCAGGACTCAGGTCAGGCAAGTGAGGCCCTAGCCTCAGGTGCAAAATTAAGAGGAGCCAAAGAGCTCAGTAATCAAGTTAAGTCACAGTCCAATGCAATGCTTTTTGAAATTAAGGCCAAAAAAACATGATAAAATATCAAAACTTTGACGAGAGGGTCAGTATTACTGATGTTTCCTGTGGCCTCTGACTCCAATACAGCTTGCCTGGCACTGCTGGAGCGACCCCATGGAGCACCCAGAGCTGCTCTGCCTACTCCGGGCCTCGCTGCTACGTCACCCTGGGTGCCGCATGAGGGTGAAATGGCAGAGCGTATGCAGAGTATCAGCACGCGGCCAGGCACGCAGAGGTGTTCCGCATCTGTTCGTTTCGTTCCAGGGCCGCCAGAAGCAGGAAGGCAATCTTCTCAACCTTGACTGCACATGGGAATCACCTAGGCAGCTTTTATCCCCACTGCCCAGACCACACCCTGCAGCAATTAAATCAGAATTTCTGGGGTTGGGGCCCAGGCCTCAGTACTTTTAAAGCCCCCCAGGTGATTACAATGTGCACTCAAGGTCGAGAACCACTGCTCTATGGCCGTCGTTCCATAGGCCTTGCTGCCTTTGCGACCTGCCAGCGTCTGGCTGGACTAATGCACACAGGGAACTATGGGGACCAGTGCAAAGCCTGCTGCCGAGCTCAGGGGTGGGGCCTGCAGCTCCACATCCACCTCCACCCACAGCCTCCAGCCAAGATGCCAGGGCCCATTTCTCTACCCTCCACATGAACAGACAACAGATGAGGCTGTCTATGGCTAGGAAGGCCATTTGGACCTCAAGCAAAGAGAGCTCTGAAAGGCTTGAGGAAATTCTGCCCTGCCCTCAGAGAAGGTCGGGGAGCAAAGGGCAGCTCCTGAGCCAGACAGCAGCCATTCCGGGGTTGTCCTTCTCCAAAGAGTGGAAAGGTGAAAGGAGTGAAGGTAAGTCCTTTCCAAACGGGGGTCACTGCAAACGCAGCTGGTGGCTGGAGGAATTGCCATCCCCTGACTGCAGGTAGCTTTGCACGGTAGACAGCGAGTGAGTGAGGGGAGAAAAGGATGGATGAGGAACGCAGGAGTGAGGGAATGAACAAATAATGAGGAGAAAGGAGGAGGGAGGGAGGGAAGGATAGATAGGTTGACAGGCAGTTGGATGAACACATGGAGGGCCAGATGAAGAGTTCCACAGTTAGGTGTATTTACTAGACCTTTGCTGCTCTAAGTGTGGCCCATGGACCAGCAGCATCGGCATCACCTGGGAGCTTGTTAGAAACACACCTAAAACTAATACAATGTTGTATTTCAATTATATCTCAATTAAAAAAAAATACGTAGACTCTCGGGCCCCACCCGAGATCTTTTAATAAGATCTCCAAGTGATTTGCATGCACATTAAATTTTGGAAAATACTATCAGTACATCCTAACCCTAACTAGACACTTTGCAATCACACCAAGAATGCTAATAAAGATACCACAGCCCAGGGCTTCCCTGGTGGCGCAGTGGTTGAGAGTCCGCCTGCCGATGCAGGGGACACGGGTTCGTGCCCCGGTCCGGGGGGATCCCACATGCCGCGGAGCAGCTGGGCCAATGAGCCATGGCCGCTGAGCCTGCGCGTCCGGAGCCTGTGCTCCGCAACGGGAGAGGCCACGACAGTGAGAGGCCCCCATACCGCAAAAAAAAAAAAAAGATACCACTGCCCAGACCCTACCTCAGATCAGAACTTTGAGGGTCGGGCCTGGGCAGTCTCTATAACAGCTCCCCAAGTGATCCTACCATACAGATGGGGCTTGAGAACCACAGGGCTGGACAGAGCTGTGAGCAGCCTATGACATCTTCAGAGAGGCTGGGTACAACCCAGACAGACCCTCCGAGCTCAGGGCCTCAGCTCCAGCTGTGTCTTCTATGGAATACCCTGATTCCTACTGGCCAAGAGCAGCCCTGCCATTCTCTTCCCAGAGTCTCCGCTTTCCTGACCCCACTTGGAGGGGTTTCTATAGAGACAGACCTCATCTGCTGGTGCTCAGCCCAGCTGCCCCAGGGAGGAGCGGCCTGTCCTGTTTTCTATGCAGTCCCGCCAGCCTCTGCCTGCAGTGATCCCAGGGCTGGCTGCTTCCAGCCCAGTGGCCTGCTAAGGTCTCCTAGGGTCAGAGGGACCTAAAAGCCAAGGCCTTCAGGTCTGGCCCTACTGTCAAGAGTCTGGGTTCAAAGAAAGGTGCAGCTTCAAGTGTCAGCCTTAAAGGGGTCTTCCAGAATTTCTAGCGCCGAAGTGGACAACTGATGGTTAGCAGAAGAGTTTCCTTTAGCGTGAACAAAAAATTTTTAATTGAAATATGGTTGTTAACATCTCCAATCAAGAAGTTTCACATTAAAAAAATTCCCAGGTTCTTTTGAAAACTCTGCAGATCTGGCAATAGGTAGCTGCCCTTTACATGGGCAGCCTTCTCAGCTCCTGGACCTCCTCTCGCCTCACCTGTTTTTCTCCCTTGCACTGCCCACCCAACCCTGGAAGTGCTTGACCTTGAACCTCCAAATTCGAATCCAACTCTTGACCTCTAGGAGAAGCTAAGGACCTGAGCGGACTCAGCACAGGGTGTCCACCTTTAGGTCCAGACCTTGGTCGCTCTTGGCACCATGCTCCAGGCTGCCTCCCGCTCATCCCAAAGCAGCGGGGCACCTGCGGGAATCTGAGGTTCACAACAAGGCCAGCTTTTGTGAGAAATGAGAACTCTGTTTAACTGGACCCATCGTTCCATCCTTCTCCCTCCCTCTTCCTCACCCGCCCCTCCCTGAAGGGAGAGGCAGTCAGCGACCAGTTCTGGACTAACAGTCACGGAGGAAAGTCAAAGGAGAAAGCCAAGGGCAAGGGAGGGACACGCAGAGGGGAGGGAGGCGGCACAAGAGGCTTCCACTTACAAAAGCCCCAGACAAGTGGATAGTTGGGGAAGGAGGGGATGTGTGGTTAACTCCAGTTCCTCTTGGTTCTTTGAGAATCTCATCCTCTTGCTGAGGGGGACCGACTCGGCAGGCCAGAAAGGATCCGTTAAAGATCATATTGAACTTGAGCACAAGGTGGGAGGGACGGAGACCAGCCCAGGGGAGGGGAAAGGCCGGGCAAAAGTAAGAACCTGCAGGCGCCCCTCAGAACCGCTGTGCCCAGGGCTCTGGCCCCAGAGGGTCCTGCCCACATCTGCCCTTTGTGCACGGAGCCAACAAATGGATGTGGAGGCCTCTCCTGAAAGTGGGTGATGAGCTCACATGACCACGGTGATGCTGCCATGCTCTTCCTAGGGCGAGACACGAAGGCTGAGCTGGGGGTGACGGCCAGGCAACCCCTTCAGGTCCCTGTCACAGTGCCTGTGGGCCTTCCTGGCTCCTGGAACTCCGGGAGGAGTCTGGAGGTCAAGGCCAGAGCATGGGAGTGTGCCGGGGCCGCGGCCTTGCGCCGCCCACCCTGTGGCCCCAGAGCCCTGGCTCAACATCAGCCTTCCAGACGGGGCATCTGCCATCGGCCACCTCCTCCTGGATCCTGAGCTGCACGAGGTCTGAGGGCTGAGGGGAGGCGGGCCGAGCTAGGCCGGAGGGCACGTGGCCAAGTAGCCCAGGGGGCTCTGTCTGCTCAGGAATCCACGGGGGTCCGTGGGGCGGGGGTCCACGCTCCAGGGGGCAGGTCAGGACAAGGACAAGCATGGCAGGCCAGCTGTAACACCAGGCAGGGGGCAAGGACGTCCCAAGTCATCAGCCGTCACACACGAGATGGGCGCTCTCTGAATGACCGTCCGGGGTGCCTGGGGGGACAGCTGGTGGCCGGGGGGGTCTCCTTGAGCTCGGATGAGGTGACTACAACACTGGGATCCATTTCTTGTCCACATTGTAGAGAAAGGACTGCTTTCCAGGGAATTCCGGCTTGTATGTGGCTGTGAGAGGAGAGAGAGACAGTGTTGAGAGAGAAAAGGCCAATTCTCAAGGTCCTGGCACTCGGCGTCGGAGCGGGTGAGGCCGGCGGCACCCCTGCACCTGACATGTGGGGAGACAGGGAGGGAGGGACTGGCCCTAGGTCATCCGGCTCTGAACTGGCCCAGGCGGGACTCGAACTCCAGCTCCCCACCTTCTTCAACTCACTACCTTTTTTAACAGAAGAAAATTTACGGAAGAGTTTTGTAGGAAATTTGAAAAGAAATGAATAGAGCAATACTCTTATAGAAGCAAGGTGTCAGCTTAATGCGGTTTTGCTTTGAATTAGTTCAGAAATTTCGGGAAAACTGAAAGCTATCACAATAGCAGCCAGGACCATGCAGGGCTTGGGAACCACAACCTGGGGTGGCTGGAAACTCTCGTGTCAATGCTGATGTGTTCACGAGGGCCACGCACGGCCTCCGGTACACCCTCAGGAAGCTGCTGAGGGGTCCAGGTAGATCTGTGCCCACTGGAAGCCAAGAAGGCAGATGTTTGCATGTACTTACTCTGGGAGGCCCTCAGGGAAGCCCACCTTGGCCTAGGTGATCACAGCAGCAGGCCCTGGCCTGCACCTGCACTCCAGGTGCCCTCATGGAGAAGATGCTTGGAGAAAGCTCCTAGAGGACTGGGCCAAACAGGGTTAGACGAGGATCCGGCTGGTCTCCGGGGTCCTGGCACCACCACTCCATGGGGCATTCGTACATTTGCGGGACCAAGCTGAGTTCTGCCTGGACTGACCAGATGACCCGTAGGTCAAACCTCTGCCATCTTATTGGCTTATCACTACGTTTCCAAGGACAGAGCCATGAAAATTATATTCTCCCTGTCCCGCCTACCTTACGTTTTGCTCACCTGTGTGTGTGGAGGGAAGGGGACGCCTCGGGGGGGCAGCACCGAGCCTCAGTCACCTTTGCCTCCGCAGGGTGGGAGCATCAGCGATGCTCATTGAGAGCCTGACTTCCACGGGCCTGGTGGCCACCTCAGCTCTCACCTTCCCCTCCCACGCCACTAGCCCATCAGCACACCTGTCATCCCCCAATGCCATAAACTCTGGCCAGTGTCGGGGGTGGTAAATAGCTAGGGGCTCCAAGTAGGCAGGGGAGTGCAGGGACCACCCACGGGAACAAGTCCCTCAGACCATCAGCTCTCAGGCAGATCCTGGGGGTAACTCTATGGCTTGAAAGGGCTGCTCGGGTGGAGCCCTGTTTTATTTTGTGACAGACAAGGCGTTGAGGGGAGAGAGTCTGGGCCTCTGCCTTCCACTCACCCTCCGCAGGGCTATGACACCTTGCTCTCCGGGCCTTTCCCATCTGGGAGATGACCCCGCCAGACTAGACCCGCGATTTAAACATTCTTAAGGACATGAACTTTTTAAACAAAAGCTATGGCTCTTTTCCCCAGAAAATAATATCAGCGTGCTCCAAATCTGCAGACAATTTCAGGGTCACAGACCCCCTGGAGCCCAGCTTTGTGTCTCTTGAAACATTCATAGTCCTCAGTTATAAATCCCTGACCTGGATCATCTCTAAGAGCCCTTTCACCTTAAAAAAATAAATAAAAAATAAAACAAAAACCCACCTTTCATACTCTGAAAGTGTAAGCTGAAAAGTCTTCTAGATCCACTCTAACCCCTGTAAACTGTTTGGCAAACAGCCTATAAATCAGTGGTATTTGATGGCCCAAGAATGACAAACAAATCCAGGTTTGGTTTCTACAATCACTGAAAGCAATCCTCTGACCTGGGCCGGGCGGGTCGGGCAGGCCTGGCTGGGACGGCGCCACTGTCCACCGGCTGGTGTTGGACACGAAGGATGCACTGGATATGAGGTGCTTGGGGGGCCTCGTGTAGTCCACGATCTCATACTGCCCAGGGCCTGGAAGAGGCGGCTTCAGGGGAAGAGGCAAAGGCCGGGCAGAGGAATTTAGGATGGGGTTTCTCCTTCAGAAAAGACAAAAATGGGAAGATGTCACTAAATCAGTCTATTGGAGAAATGGCAGTTTTTCGACATAGCCAGGACCTGCCCAGTGCCCAGCCATTTGCAAGAGGACTGGATGAGGCACTGGGAGACCTCTTTCTTCTTCCGGCTCCACTGCTAGTGATCTGGGGACCCTGGACCCCAGTCTTCTCGCCTGCACAAGGGCAGTCATAACGGTACCTACCCTGTAGGCTTGTTTTCAGGGTTAAAGGAGATGATACACCTAAAACACGGTAGTCAGGACAGGACCCAGCACAAAGTGAGAGCTCAGTACATTTGTCGTTGTGGATGACAGATGTCGTTGAGCTACTCAGGAATGGCAGAAGGCATCGATGCCATGTCCCAACACTGATCACTTGGTAGTGCCTGGCTGGAGCTCCATGTAAAGAACTGAGGCCTCGTTTGGGCTCTATGGGAAGAGCATTGGTGAGCCACTTGTGATGTCTGCCATGGCCAGGAAATGGGAAGAGGCATCCCAAATTCCAAGGATTTGCCATCCCAAGACTAGTAGATCTTTAGAGGCCATTCTAGCACTGACATCTCAGAAACTTATTAACATCTTTTTGGCAAGGCAGGATGTAGGAGTGGAAAAATACTGGGTTGGAAATCAAGAGACCTCTGAATAACGATCACCACTTAGATTGCTGTTGTTTTCAGGTCTGTCTTCCCCCCTTCAGGAAAGGGAGTCTTTTAAGCCTGTTATTGAGAGAATAAATGAAAGAGAGAACCTGTATTCGAGCCCTCACTCTGTTACTAATTCACTCTGGGACTCAGTCTCCCCATCTGTAAAATGAGGGGGTTGGACATGACGACCTCTGAGGTCCCTTCCAGCTGTGACCTCCCATCTGGCCTTGATTCAGAGAGGTCTGCTGGGTTGTCCAGGAATCCTGGGATTGTTAACAGGAAATGTCCTACCCTCCTGGCCATGCAATAGAAGGGCTGCCCACTTCTGCCTCACATCTGAAGCTTCTTCTAAGGTCTCTCACCAAAATGAAAGAGAGATTTCTCAGAGCCTTGAATGGCCCCAGGAGACTCACCACAGCTCAAAGCCAACCCATCCAAACAGAGGAGGGAACTGGGATGCCCAGCCACTGGAACTCTGCTGCCCTTTGGCCAACACCTTCTGAAGCAGAGGCATTCTTAGACTCGGAGAGCTAGAGGAGACCTAGAGATGTCTTATCCAACATCCTTATTTTGCTTAAGAAGTTGGTGCCCAGAGAGAGAAAGTGAGTCACCCAATGTCACAGAGCAGGTTCGTGGTAATGCCAGCACTGGAACTCAAGTCTTGGTGACTAGCAAGATGGGGAGGGCATTGTGGTAGAGGAGAATTTTCAAGTTTTAGAGTCACACAGACCTGAGTCTGAATACCAGGCAGCCAAGTCCCTGGACCTCTCTGTTCCTGGCAACAAGGAGCAGTAACACTCACTCCTTATATGAGGGTTGATGACTGGAGAAAAGCTATGTAAGGTGCCTAGCAGAGCGTCCGAACACAGTAAGTGCTCAGTAAAAGCTGTTGTGTTATTAGTACGAGCCCTTGCAGCACCACCATCCGCTGCCTGGATGGGCAACGGAGGCTCAGAAAAGTGAGGTTAGGGGACCTCTCACCAGAGTTACCTTGGGGCAGGGTGGACAATCCCACTGCCAGCGGAGGCTGCTGGCAGCCATCGTAAACCTGCTAGAGGCTCACATCTTGGGATGGAGGAACAGCTGGCTTGGATGTATATATTTAGGCTAAAGGTGCCCACAGGAAAAGGGGGAAAAACGTTGCCTCCTTTCTTTCCCTCTAGTCTGCGTGGAAGAACTGGTTATAGTGTGTGATCCACCACTCTCCCCTCACAAATAAAAGCTGGCGTCTCCTTGCTCCGGCTGCATCACCCCTTCAGAGCACCCTCAGAAATCTGATCATTGAGAGACAGGCTTGATTCCTGGAAGTTAGAGGTGGAATGAGCCAATCACCGCATGAGGTTACTCCATGGGTCCGGGTCGCCCTGAGTCTTTGAGGAAACTGTGAGATGTCTGCTCTCCTGACCAGGGACAGCCTGCAGGGAGCTGCGCGGGGCGGGGGTGGGGGGTCAGTGTCTCACCAGATTCTTGCTGAGAGTGAGTGAGACAGGTCCCTCACCCTCCCCTCCATCCACATGCCCAGGAGAGGCT
The DNA here is from genome assembly GCF_949752795.1 of Hyperoodon ampullatus. Taxonomy (NCBI): domain Eukaryota; kingdom Metazoa; phylum Chordata; class Mammalia; order Artiodactyla; family Ziphiidae; genus Hyperoodon; species Hyperoodon ampullatus. The sequence goes on from NC_136915.1 coordinate 19,952,716, forward strand.
TTGCCCCACCAACTCAGCTCCCTGGATCTTCGGACAGTGTCAGCCCCGTGTGCAGCTCTGTGCCAGGCACTCTGGGGGCGTCCAGACTGTTCTGTGCTAAGACACAGACCCTGAATGCCCCGGAGGGCTTGACAATCCACTGCCAGTGACAATCATGACCAGGGACAACTTATAGGCTTTGCACTCAGACTTGAGTTAGAATCTCTGCTTCCCCATCCACCAGCTGTGCATCCTTAGAAAAGTCTCTTAATCTCCTTAAGCCTCAGTTTCTTTATCTGTAAAACAGTGGATAATAATACCTGCCTCCCAGGGTCGTTAAGAAGATTAACAAGTGCTTTACTGGTACCATTTTTTTTTTAACATGAAATATTAGAATAGAGGTGAGAGAGACTAATTCCACCTGGGTGAATCCAGAAATCTACCCTAGAAGAGGTAACATTTGCTCTGAAAGGTAAGCAGGAATTCTTTGGGTAGAAAAGGTGGAGATGGGGGCATTTCCCACAGAGGAAACAGCAGGGGCAAAAGCCTGGAAGAGGGACAAGCCGTGCTCCATGGGGCCGGGACTGGGCCACAAGGAGCCAGAGGCTAAGCCCCTGGACCGCCTTCAAGCCTCCTTCCACCCGTGAATTCTGGGTTGTTCGCTTGGGTTTCCGAGCAACCCCCGTTACAGGCCCTGAGGAGGAGCTAAAGGAAAACTCCTACCAGTGGCCTCTCAATGCAGCCTAACTCCCAGGTCACCTCCCAGAAACACCCAGCACAGGGACTTCCCTGGTGGTCCTGTGGTTAGGACTCCATGCTTTCACTGCTGTGGGCCCGGGTCCGATCCCTGGTTGGGGAACTAAGATCCCGCAAGCTACCCTGTGCGGCCAAAAGAAAAAAAAAGAAATGACCAGAAATACCCAGCACAGCGTTGTCCAACGACTCCGTGCCTTTGCCGTGCTGTTCCTTCTGCCAGGAGCACCTCCTTTCCCTGCCAACTCTGATTCCCTCTTTGCTTCTCACCTCCTCCAGGGAGACTCCCCCGGCCACATCCTCCCCCTCCCCCGCCCCCCTTCCTGGGCTCCATAGAGGAGGACCACGGGTTTTGGAGTCAGATGGACCTGGATTCCACCCTCTGCTCTACCACCGGGGAGAGTCTGCATCCCCTGTAAACTCTATGTAACAATCCTGACCCGTGGGAGAGTTGGAAAATAAAGCTGTAGAAAGTCTGTGAAAACTCTGAGTGGCTGGAAGCTGGCCCCTCAATACATTGTAGCCATTCTTCTCTTCTCTGCACAAGACACATTACTTTTCTATGCTTTTTACTTGCCTAGCTCTTTAATGCAGGGGATGGTGTCTTATCCATCACTGAGGCCCTGGTCCCTATTCCCGAGGACATTTGCCTAACTGCAGAGAGAAGCAGAGGGGTTGAAGCAAGTAGGGGAGCCCAGGCATCTGAACCCCACCTGACAGTTTTATCATCACCCAGGGCTGGTCCTTCCATGTCATCATGGGGCTGGGCAAATCACTGAGGTCAGACTGAATCAAACCCTGGGCAGCCACAGTGCATTGTAACCAGGGCATTTATGAGCCTCATCGCCCAGTTTTAAAAGCCAACCTGGTCCTGCCCCGTGGAAACAAACATCTGTCAAAGGCCCTGAGTTGGCCACAACTGGATTAAGTTGTGTTTGCAGCTTCCAGTGTGAGCTGTTTGCAAATCACCAAAGAATAATGAATGTCTCAGAGAACTCAGCAGGTCACTTGGGGAGGGCATCCGAGACCCTCGGGACACTCCCAGGCACAGATTCACTCTGCCTCAGGGATTCCCAGGGTCGGGAGGGATAAAGGGGCAATTTTTTTCTCATCATTAAAGGGCAGCCGATTGCCTCTGGGGTGGAATGCGGTATCTGTTTAACAGGGAGTGGGTGACAGATTACAGCTGCTTGGGAAGAAGCATCCCATAGCTAATTGAAAATCCCAGGGGAACTTTAGGTGGGTCCAACGTAATTACCCAAATTGGAGTGGGGCCGATGGGGCTTGATTCTTCGGCTCTGGCTGTGACAGGACAGCGTGTCTGAGCAAAACCAGTGGTTTGAAAACTCCAGGAAGCAGATCAAGGGTTAGAAAGATGTCAGTGGGTGTTTCATCTCCCAGCTGGCGTGAGTTGGAAGGCAGCACCTAGGAGGAAGTATTCTGATCTCCAAAAGCCCTTCCCCTGACTCACCCTGATCCATTGAGTCATCACTGTGACGGATGCTGAAGACCTACAGAAGTGAAAACCTGGCTGATAGCCTCCTCCAGAGACCCCCGGAAGCTAGTAAATCCTTTTAGCTTTTGAGTCAGCAACGTGGCCATGACAAAGAGACACTCTGATGTGTTCTTCAGCTGAGGAACCCAGAAATGGCCACGCCAATGACCCTACAGCCCCTCACAGCATCTGTGCTGCAGGGCCACTCAAGAAACATCAGGTGAGTGCAGAAGGCTCGCTCACACGTTTCCATGAAAGTACAAATCACGCACGTCAAAAGCTCACAATTTGCCAGACCTGGTGAGTTATGTGGGTCATCTTTTTTTATCCTTGCAAGCCTGTTGTAAAGTGTGCTTGCCCCAACTCACAGAGGATGAATTTGAATTCCCAGGGAGTTAAGTGTCCCGCCCCCCACCCCCACCCCCAGCCTCCCAGGGCTGGTGAGAGGGGAAGGCGGGAATTTCAGCGGCCTGACTCCCTGCCTGTGCTTATGCCCTCGGTGCCACAGCCTCTGCAGCCGGTTCCCAGCTCAGGAGGCCAGCAGGGGTCGGTAACATGGCACCAGTGACCCCAGCGAGAATTAACGTCTCCCCCGTCCTCCTGCATCCTGAAGAAAGCAGCGCCGAAATATCATCTTTGCAAACTGGAACACCACCCATGAATGGGGAGCCACACACTTCCAAGCAAGAGAAACAAGGGGAGGCCTCACATCCTGTCACATGCGTGTGACACCTGGGCAGCCCGTGCTTCCACAAAAGTAACACTGTGATGATTCTCAGATTCTCCACCACTGCCCCATGCAGCCCCCGGAGATCTGAGTATGACTAGGCTTGATGTAGACAAAGTCTCAACATATCGATGGGGAGGAAACAACGCAGACCTTCTCCGGGGCCTGACAACCCTAGGATGGGCCCTCAGGTGCTCTTGGCCCTCTCTTCCCTCCAGGGTCACAGGAGAGGAAACAGAATTTGAATTTGAGAGACTGGAGTTTGGATACTCCTTCAATACCACCATATTCAGCTGTATCTTTTCTTTATATTATATCCCTTTCTCCATCGTCCCACATAAACAGATGGATGCTACTTTGGAATAACCAACAGCACACTTTAGTTTTATCTCTTTGCTTTTAAATGAAATTACAGATTTCTCAACTTCATCCTTTCCATGTCACCTCAACAATATATACTGGACTTTCTCTGTGGGTCCTGCCTGGCCCCATGTTCACTGCCTCCGTATGCTCTCCGAAGTGACATGGTGAGCAAAGCTGGGGTCACAGAGTGTGAGAAATGGAAAGATTTCCCCTCTTTTCATACATGGAGAAACAAAGGCCCAGGGAGGCGCTGAGAGCAGCCCCAGACCACAGAGCCTGCCATGGAGGCTGGGGCACTGTCCACTCAGCAGGGTGAACCCAAGTTTAAGAGACACTGGGTTTGACAGGTCTCTTTACTGCGGGCCTTCTCAGAGCCTTTAATAAGCTCATGTATACTGTGATGCACCCAGGGGCAGAGGGATTGTATGCAGTGCTTCCTAGGTTTATTAACCGAGGATCCACCATTCACGAAGCATCACAGAGAGCCAGTGCCCCCCAGATACCCCCAGACACACCAGCACTACTGCACTGCTCCCATCAGAAAGCTGGCACCCATGGGGGGGTAGTGTGGTCACGCAACCTTGGGGCCCACACGATCCGGCGTTTTGTGGCACGTTCCTCTGCCTTGCTCTGGAGTTGTTGCCAGGTGAGCCTGAAGGTATGGATGGTGCTCTGTCCATGTGAGCTCCCTCATAGTCCTCAGCACAGCACCAGAAACCTCCAGGGCCTGCTGACTGACAGATGCCAATGCCCTAAAATGAGGCTACTTCAAACCACTCGTCCAAACTTGGATGCAGGCCAAATGACAGCGCTCTGGGGAAGGCGGTTAAACACCGAGTGCCCCTCACCCTCCTCTCATCGTTTCCCTGAAGAAGCTTCCAGAGTCAGGGTGGGGGCCTGAGCCTCCATGCCGCGAAACAGCTGCACCCTCTATCGTCACATATCCTCTCTAGGATATAGAATAATAGCTGCTGTAATAAGAAGAGTGAGAGCTATTTTCAAGCACTTTCTCATCTAATCCTCACAGAACCCCCATGAGATAAGGTTCTTATCTCCACTTAATACATGGAAACATGGAGGCTCAGGGAGGAGAAGTCTCTGCTAGAGACAGAGCTGTGATTCTCACTCAGGTCTGCTAACCCCAAAGCCCGTCCTCTCTCCCACTCCATCTGGGGGCAGCATAGGGATAGGTTGTGTGTAGTGGTGCCCAAGCCAACCCAGAGGCAGGAAGTCCCTGACGTTTGGAGAGAGCCTTTTCCTGGAGACTTTCCCGCCCTGGTCCCGAGTCCTGCAGCCTATGAAGGGTCAACCTGCAGAACCCCAGATCCAACGGGCAGAAGGGACTCAGCTGGTGGACTCCATCTGAGGTCTGAATCCCTTCCCCAGGTCCTGGGTTGGACTCAGCAGGCTCATGTCTTGCTCCTCTCCCTTCTCTCCCTTACCCCTGACCCCTTGCTCTGGGCTCATGGTCCAAGTAGACCCAGTGTTGCCAACCTCCCCGGGTCACCCAGCCTTCTGAACCCCTGTGGCTATGCGCCCAGCCAGCTGCCTGACCTCTCTGGACAGTCCCAGGTGACCTCTCTGGAGGCTCCCAGGTGGCTATACCCTTAGTCCCAGCTCTGCTAGTCAGCCCTCCCAACAGCCAATCCTGTTGAGAGTGACAGGACGGCTAACCTTAATGGCACTTAGTTCTAGAAGTTCTAGACCCATTTGAGGAATATTAAGCCCTGTGAATTTTTGAGCCTCTGAGGCGAAAGTAACATTAAATGTACAGGAGATTAAAAACAGTAACACAAATCCCTGTCTTTTAAATTTTGTGTTATTGACTCACTCTTTGTACCTACTATATCAAATATATTTTTTAAATCCGAAAGCAACTTTCGGATAAATTAACCCCACTTTACAATCGAGGGCATGCAGGCTCAGAGGGGTTAGCACCGTGCTGATTTTCACACAGCATGAAGATAGCAGAGCTGATGTTCAAATCTAGCAGGTCTGACCAACTCCAAAGTCTAGGCTTTTAACCTATCAGTACAAAGCTATGAGAGTTTCACCACTTTCATATATCCTGCCACTCCAGTGGAGATTTTATATTATAAAAATAGAATAATATCAGCACCAGGAGAGTACAGCATCATGGGGAATGTTGGAAGATCCAAACAGTCCTGAGCCTGAGTCCCAGGTGCATCTCAAGTTAGCCGTGTGGACTTACGCAAGTCTTTCAGCCTCGTTGAGGTCTGGCTTCCTCCTCTATGAAGTAAGAATAATCATTCCTACAACAGAGTTGTTATGAATGATCATTGAAGAAGATGTTAAGTTCCTGGCATACAGTAGTTACTCAGTAAATACTACGTATTCAACAAGTATTTCTTGAGCACCTGCTATGTGTCAGCAAGGGCCCCAGGAGAGCAACTCGGCCTGTGTCTGCCAAGCTGTGACACCCCTTCTTTTTCTCCCCAGGTTCGGGTCTTTCCCCAGAATACCTTTCAGAAGAAAGATCAAGATGATCAGGACTCACGGGATAAGAGTCTTTTTTTGAACTTCGGTGTGACCTTTTGGGTTGTAATAACCGGGTCCTGGGCCTGTCGATGTCAGTTTTAATCCACGGCCAGTTTTTGATTTAAAACAAGACATTAATATCTTCGGCGACTGCTTCACAAGGGATTCGTTGACATTATAATGCCCTGAGCAGAAATAAAATTTAAAACAGAATAAAGAACTCCTCTCAAATAAATAAAAAGCAGTAAGAATATATTTAATGACTACAAGGCAGTATCACTCCAGGATGGTCAAGTAGAAGGGGCCTGGAATAACTGAAAATAACGCTCACCATTTAGAGAACATGTGTCCGTGCATCACATATGTGGCTCATTTAATCCTCATGGCAGCCCTGCAAGGTGGGTATTAGCACCTCCATTCCAAACATGAGGAAATAGACTCAGAGATATTCAGTAATTTGCCAAAGGACATTCATCTAACCAGGGCCTAAGCCCAGCTTCCTCCTCCATAAACTAAGGATAATAATTCTTCCAACAACTGGGAGGCTATGGTAGAAAAACATTTTAGGTTCCTGGCACATGGTAGCTGGTCAGTAACTATTACTCAATCAACAAATATTTATTGAGCACCTACTATGTGGACCCAGACCCACCTTTCTCCAAGGTCCATGCTTTCCCACCATGCCTTGTCTCAATAAACTGTCAGAACATAAGTAATTTGGCTGTGCACAAAGCTTTAAGGAAGAAGAGAATGATCTGAGCTGGGGTAAAGAGGGAGCAGTCTCACCCTAAATAGCAAGTAACCCTGTAAATGGGGGCAGGCATTTTGGGGTGCAAAGCAGTAGTACTAGGCAAAGGCCTTCAAGATGCTGCACACTTTGACCCTGGCTTCCTATTACTTGGAAATTAAGGAAATTATTCAACATAATGGAAAAGCTCTAAGCCTAAAGATGTACATAACAGCAGCAGCTACAGTGTGAGAAACAATGAATAGCACAAAGGTCCAAGTACAAGGGCACAGTTATGGGAAAACAGCCTAATCTGGTGGAATATCAGCCCTGAGGGTGGTAAATGCAAAGGCCATGAAGCCTATGGCAATGTTCTCAAAAACAAAGGTGAGGGAGAAAAGTAAAATAAAGCCTAACAGTCTATACTGTATATACTATGACATCAATGTGCAAATGGATACATGTGAATAAAAATAGGTGGGAACCCAGAAAAGTGGGAAAAACTATGTTAATGGTGGCATTGTGGGTGGGAAAAATATTTCAAATTTTCTAACCATTGTAAAGTTAAGTTTTAAAAAAATAAAATAGACTTTTTCATTGCAAAAGCACTGAAAACAACAATATGGGACATATTAGCAAGATTTTATTTAAATGGTAATACTCATTGATGGCAAAGGTGAGGGAAGGCATATTTCTCATAGAAGCAGGAGGATAAATTATCTCTGTGCTGAAGGGCAATTTGGTCACAAATATCAAAAACCTTAAATATTTTACATACCTTTCGACTTAGCAATTTCACGTTAGGCAATTTATGTAAGGAAATAATCTTGATTGTACACAAGTTGTGAGCTATAAGGATGTTTGCTCCCACTCTATTTATATGAGTGATCCATTTAAAACAACCTAAATGCCAGCAAGAGGGCATTTGTTCCTTACCTGATGGTACCACCAGATAATGGAATACTATGCATCCATTAACAAAAGATGTTCTAGGAGGATTTTTAATAACATGAAAAGATGGTCCCAATATATGCTTAAGTTAAAAAAAAAACAGATGTCCAGTTAGCAGCATTTATAATACTGGTATCTATCTCTCAAATTATCTTTCTGGGTTTTTTACATATACATATATTTATTTTTTAATTTTTATTCCCCCTACCAAAAAAAATAGTTTAAAGCAATGCTTGATTATAAAATGTTAAAAAGCAGAAGCAAGGGGGAAAGGCATTCATGCTCTCACGGCCCAGAATAAACCAGGGTTGAACTCTCTGCTGTATTTACCCTGGTCTTTCCATCATGCAATGGACACTGTCTCACGGTGTTGGGCCCACAGCGCGGATTCGATTGTGTCACCCACGTTTTTCAAGTGACACTTTACCATAGTTGTTTCCCCATGATCTAATAACTTTTTTGTTTTTAAGGAGAAATAGAGAGGAGGATGTTGGGGAAGTGCTTGGCCTTGTGTTTGAGGCAGCCAGACTTTAGAAAATCCAGCCAGCCAATGTGTAAAGGTGAGCATTTTGCTCAGAACTGAAGGCAGACCATACCCGGCCCTCAGCCCCTGAGCCTGAGCACCCTGAGTGGGCGGAACCCAGCAGGGATGCCAATCATGGCTCCACATCTGGTTTCTTCCCACAAGGGGGAGAAGCAGAAACCACAGCATTTTTCTGAGAGGTCAAAACAGATTGTTTCTCTCAGAGAAGCAGATTCCCCAGGCTGTGGCCCCTGGCAAATTTGGGGGATGTGAGGAGAGTCCTGAAGGCACCAGGCATTGAGCTGGATGTAGGGGGAGGCCTGGATTCAAATCCAGCAGTGGGACCCTGGACTGGTCACCTGTTTTCTATATATCATGTTTGCTTGTAAAGTGGGGCTATAATAATATTAATAATAACCCACACTCTCTGAGCACATATGTGCCAGGCAACCCTCCATGGGGTTTTGAAAGCTCCTGGCACACAGTAGGAGCTTAAAAGATGCTGGTGCCCACCTCTCCCCTTCCTGCTGTGTTACAAGGGGCCCCTCAGGACCCTCCCAGAGGGAGGAGCTGCCCACTTCCCGGGGCTCTCTGGTGGAACCTCTGGCCAAACCCCAGGGATGCTGGCTTTGTTCTCCTGTATAAACAAACAAGGTGGGGTTTTGCCCGTGGTGATGCAAGGCAGGGAGCTTTAGCCGGGTTTAGCCTCCTAATTAGGGCTGGTTTTGTTATTCAGCCTCAGACTGATCTTCTCAACTTTAATCTGGATTTGCTGAAATCTGACATGCGCTGAGATTTTGTCCACACTCCCATCCGAGAAGCATGATTGCAGAGGTAAACCCTCCCAGCTCCTCTTCTGGGCTCTGGGGCCCAGAGCTCCCTCGGGGGTCTTCTGGACCTGTTTGGGAAGGTCTAGTCTAACCAGTGCTCCTGGAGTATGGACTGCTATGTCACCAGACCCCTCTGGAAATTTTTCACTAAGGCTGGTGTGGGGAGGAGGTCTGAGGGCACAGAACAGGTGCAATGCCTTTCCCCAGCCCAGCAGGGAAAACATCTGCAGGTGAGCCCTTGTGTGTTCCTGAATCCTGGAGGCTTCAGAAGTTACATTGGGACGACGGGGTTAAGAGATTCCTCAGACACCTCTGGGCTTAGGCCTGACATTTATTAGCTGTGTGATGCTGAGCAAGCTGCTTCAACTCTCTGGACCTCCATTTCCTCACCTGAAACACAGGACTAAGAGTGTGGCCCTATGAGGACAGATATGTGAGGACCGCGTGGAAAAACTTAGCACTGAGCAGGCGCTCTGTGAACAGAGCTATTTCCCATCATCTGATGATAGATGATGAAGCCGCTGTGTAGGCATGGGAGGAAAGGAATATTACAGCCAAGTGTCCAAGGATCAGAACCTATTGTGTGCCCCGCCTCCCCCCAGCACCTGGGATGGCACCTGGGGTATGCGCATGGGCACACTTCTGGCACGAGAAGTCTCCCCCCAGCTGGCTGCCCAAAGCAGGTGTGCTGGGTCTGGAAGGCAGGCCAACGTGATAGGCCACCCCGGGGTCCATTTCCAGAGCCGGCTGTTCTTCCCCTGAATGGGGAGCGAGTCTTCTCCTCTTTGTACAATACCTGCCTGCACCCCCTCTTCCCCCAATGCCTACCTCCTTCCAAAGAGACTCCCTGTGAAGGAATGGGTGCCCTGCTGATCAGATCTGGTACAGGAAGCCTTAGGTCAAGGCCAGTGCGAGGCAGCTGCTTACCTGGGGCAGGTCCTGTTTTAGTAATAGTGAAAAGTCCTCTCTGGGTTTTGGACATGAACCCGGCTCGGGCACAAACGTTGTTTGTCTGTTTGCAGCAAGAGACAGAGGCCTGGGGGAGAAAATAAGCACGGTGTGCTCAGTGTCTTGCCTTTCTTTGTCCTTGTTGTTGTGTCTGGACGAGGGGCACTTTGGGGTAAAAAAAATAATAATAAATTTAAACCTGTCTTCAGAAAATGAGCGGACGTGAGTGGAAAACGTCACACTGGCTCTGCCTTCACCTTCACCCCAGCTGGAGTGGGGGAAGAGCTTGTCATCGCTAGCCAGTGTCTGGCGACCCAACACAACAAGGAGGACGGTGCCCTGAACCAGCCGGCAGACCTGGCTTCCGGGCTCACTCCCCGCACACAGGGCAGGGCATCCTGCTCAAACGGATTAATTTCTCTGAATTTGAGTTTTCTCACCTGTAAAATGGATCAGATAATCCCTGCTCGACTTGAGGCAGAGTGCTGTTGGGTTGGGGGTAGGGGACAGCCGGTCAACACAAATCATCTGTTTTTTTAAAAAGTGTGTAACGTTACATAGGCAAATTATTTTCATCATTTTTTCTACGATTTTCATTCTTTTCGGAACACTTAGTCCTACATATCCCCACCCTGATTCCTCACTGCTCAAATAATCCTTCAATACGTGTGGGATTTAGGACATACAAAGAAATTGTGTAACTTTAGATTATGATCAGATTTGTAAGCACTGTCTTGACTTTTCTGGGCTGACCAGAAATTTAGAATTTTGGTTGACCCGGGCAATATACATTAGAGAGTGTCCAGTGAGTTCAGAACGCTAAAAATAATTTTGGAAAAAACAAAAAAAGAACCCTGAGATCATTCTTATGATGAATCATAAATATTTTAAATGCTAATTTGCAGTCAGTCTCCTGTATTCATTAGATAAAAGATGCAATAAAAATTGTGCCTGCAATGGCTGGAATATTTACTGAATGAGTGAAACTATTTGCTGAGGCCAGGATGGCTTGATTTTCTGCGCTACTCCTTTGTCAAAAAAAATGTTTCTTGAGAAATGCAGATGGCATTTTGATTTAGTGTTGACAAAGGCAGAGGAATTTAGCTTTTCCCAGGGTCCTAACGGCCAGACTGCCTGCAGAGAGGGCAAACAAAAAGATCAGATGGACCAGGCTAATTACTGGACACCAGGAGAAGAGCCAGGATGCCAGAGAGGAAGTAATAACAGGTACCAAGGGAAAGGCTTCCAATAGAGAAGCGGGGGATCGCAGTAAGCAAAGGTAGAGAGGTCTTGACAGCCTCAAAGCACAGTGTGGCTAACAGGATTACCGCATTTCTGTTCCTCGCCAGTTGACTCAACCATTGTTCTCCAGGTCTGAAAAAAGCCTCCTGTAGACAAAACACTACTTCAGCTTTATTCCTCGCCCAGACAGAAAAGCAACAGAAAAAGGGGGCATTTTTGTATACACTGAGTGTGTGTGTCACTGGAAGGTTTTCACTATTAGACTAGGAAGAGTCAGCTCCACTGGCAGGTTAAAAAAGAATGAAGCAGATTCATTGTGTTGCCATGGGAAAAAACAAATCCCAGATATAATTAAGTAGAAAACGCACATGTACCGTGGACAGCGTAATCCCAAAATCAAGGGAAGGACCAAGGGAGGAAGAGAATATGAACAATATTGCCCCTGGTTTTTTTTTTTTTTTTTTTTTTTTTTTTTTTTTTTTTTTTTTTTTTTTTTTGCGGTACGCGGGCCTCTCACTGTTGTGGCCTCTCCCGTTGCGGAGCACAGGCTCCGGACGCGCAGGCTCAGCAGCCATGGCTCACGGGCCCAGCCGCTCCGTGGCATGTGGGATCTTCCCGGACGGCGGCACGAACCCGTGTCCCCTGCATCGGCAGGCGGACTCTCAACCACTGCGCCACCAGGGAAGCCCTGCCCCTGGTTTTTGATGTTTGTTTGCAGAGCAGAATGATGAGGGACTTCCACTTTCTGGCTCATGGGTTTCTGTGATGTTCGAAGATATTTTATGATGAGCATGTATTATTTTCAGAGCCACATTAAAAAATAATGAACAAAAAACATGCAAACTAAAATTGATCTGGCGGCAGAGTCCTGACGTGGGGGATGGTCATTTCTTGATTAACAAAGGAAGTTATTCCTTTGGAGTCATAAACGTTTATTGCATGATTACTGCATGCCAGGACCTGAGCTGGGCCTCGGAGATAGGAAGTCAGGGTGAAGGAGCAGTGGGCTGGGGAGGTGAAGGCACGAAGCACTAACACTACAGTGCCCTTCAGCAGCCCCCAGGAGGACGCAGAGGGGGCGCTCACACGGAGACAGCCTGCACTTGTGTCTGTCTGCCAAGGAACCCAGCCCTCTCTCAGGAATGGCAACGGCGCAATGGCCAAGCACCTTCATTATCACTCGCCTGGACCAGACCTCGACCTCTCTTTTGTTATCATGACAGCTTCCTAACTGTTTTTTCAAAATCCACCCTTAACCCACACAGCCACTGGAGGGATCTTTTTTAAAAGGTACATCAGGGGCTTCCTTGGTGGCGCAGTGGTTGAGAGTCCACCTGCCGATGCAGGGGACGCGGGTTCGTGTCCCAGTCTGGGAGGATCCCACATGCCACGGAGCGGCTGGGCCCGTGAGCGATGGCCGCTGAGCCTGCACGTCCAGAGCCTGTGCTCCGCAACGGCAGAGGCCACAACAGTGAGAGGCCTGTGTACCACAAAAAAAAAAAAAAAAAAAGGTACATCAGAAGACATCACTCCACACCTCCCATCCTCCTCAAGGAGGGCTTCCCAGCACACAGAGAACAAAATTCGAACACCCTCCTGTGGTCTTCAGGGCCTTGCATGAACTGGTCCCTGCCTATCTGTCTGGCCTCTCCTTGTCCCCCTCCCCCGAGCCCCCCTAGTTCATTCTACTTTAGATACTTTGGTTTATTTCTGGCTGCGCCATGCATCTTACAAGATCTTAGTTCCCTGACCAGGGATTGAACAGGGGCCCATGGCAGTGAAAGCGCCGAGTCCTAACCACTGGATCACCAGGGAACTCCCTCTAGCTACCTTCTTACAGTTCCCCATGGGCTAAGGTGTTTGTTGTCCCAGGACCTTTGCACATGCTGTTCCCCCAATTCTTGCTCTTCCCTCAATCCTTGAATCTCAGTCTCAGGACCTTCTCTGACCACCCAGTCTAAAGTACATGGTATTGCCAACCTCCACACCCCACACATACTCTCTTTCTCAGGCTCCGACTGTTCGTCTCCCTCAGAGCTGGCCACAGTAACTATTTTGTTTGTCTGTCTCCTAGTTCTCATCTTGAGTTCCCCACTGGAATCTAAGCTGTATCGGTGGTCTGGCACAGAGCAGCCACAGGATTTATGAAGGGAAGCCCGGCAGGGCTGGAACATGGGGACTCTGATCACTCCCCAGCTTTATACCCGTGCTCACTGATGTGGGAATAGTCCCTTCAAGCTGGGTAACTTTGGGCAAGTCCCTTCCCCTCTCTGAGCCTCAGCTTCCTCTTCTGTAAATTGAGAATAAGAGAATCCACTTCCTGGGTTCTTGTGAGTATGAAATAAGTGAATACACAACTCTTAGAACAGCACATAGGCCATGAAAAGTGCTTCATCATATCATCATCATTCTTATTTTCAGGCTCTGATTACCCTAGGAGAAGAGTATCTAGAGCTATACTACCCCAAACAGTAGCCACTGGCCACATGTAGCTATTGAGCTCTGCAAACATGGCTGGTCCACATTCAGATGTGCTGCAAGTATAAAATATACACTGAATTTTAAGGACTTAATATGAGGGAAAGAATGTAAAACATCTAATTAATAATTTTTATATTGATTAGATATTGCAATATTTTGAATATATTGGGTTAAATAGAATATATAATTAAAAATAATTTCATCTGTTTCTTTTTACTTTTAAATGTAGTTACTAGGAAAACTTAAATGACGTATGTGGCTCCTGTTATACTGATATTCCTTTTGGACCGTGCTGGCCTAGCAGGCACTTATATTGCTTTGAACATGTTATAATTGATTGGATTCATCATAGAAGGTAGGCAGGATCTTTGTAGTCAGAAAAATAAATATTATTTATAAATATTATAAAAGAAAAAGGAAATTTTAAATGAAGTATTCTAAGGCCAAAATATTCTTAAATATAGCGTAATAATATTACTACCTTATGTACAATTCCTTAGGTATTTCAGAGTGCTTTCACATTTGTAGTCTCATATGCTTCTTATAATAACCCTGTAGGGCAAGTATAATTAATTCCCTTTTACAATTGAAACTCAAGAGGTAACGGGGCTTCCCTAAAGACAGTTCTACCAGTTTTCATATATTGTAGAGTCCTCGTGCACCAGATATTGTGCTAGGTAAGCACTCAGCCTAGACTATCTCATTTAATGTTTGCATTAACACCATGGAGTAGACATATACCCCCACTTTACAGATCAATAAACCGAGTCCTGAAAGGTTGAGAGACTTGCCCAAAGCCATACACAGTTAGAAAATGGCAGAGTCGAGATTTGGACCTGAGTCTGTCCCTTACCTGTTAATCACACCATTCTGCCTCAGTGGCTACAAAGTGATGGGAAATGGTGAACCACTGCTGTTAAAAAACCCAATTTTCTGATATGGAAAGACAGAAGTTTATTTTCCCTGTAAGAATATAATAGTGTCTGCAGATAAAGTGGTACGTAATATAATCATTGCTAGAGATGAGAAAACCGTCCCAGAAAGCTTATGTGATAAGAGTAATTGCAATAAGTATTTTCCGGGGCAGTGGTCTTCCCACTGCTCCATACTGACCTCCGTGTTGCCCACATTTTTCTCTGGGTTCTGCAAATTCCCTATGAGAGTTTTGCCCAGCCTCATGTAGCCATTGGGTAGTCAGCAAATGCTAACTGGCTTACCAATTGCAGTAAATGCTATTCCCCAAAGCTCCCCCCTTCCTTTCTTTTATTTTAGCAAACCATTAATTCAATAAATATTTAAGAAGCATAGGCAGTGTTCTTACATTGTAATGGTTTGGTGCGGGAGTTTCAGATTTGAGAACTTTCATGAAGCTTGGCAACTGGAACATGCTGGAACAAGAATTACTGAAGTCTTTCTTCGAAACAAAACGTGATGGTATAGTGTACGCGTTAGCTGCAGGGTATTTAGAGACGATGGTGTCCAATCGGGCACACTGTGAGGAGAAAGTCAAAGGAATCCACATCATCACGTATCTTATGGCTCCGAAGGGCTGACGTCAAAAAGATGGTGCCCAGCACCAGGTCTAAAAACATTTTATAAACGGTGAAACCCTGGCAGGTAACAATGATAAAATGACCTTGGGCTTTGAGAATTTGCTCTTGGAAAATGCAAGTTCAGACCTGTGTTAACTTCTGTAAACTAACTCTAATTATTCATCTTATGTTTGGGACTTGGCAAAGATAATTCTTCCATAAAAGCATTTCCACCCAATCTCATTTCAGGACACTTATACTTGACTCATCAGCTGGTGCGTGATTTATATGATGGGACGCTTTAGACTTGCTTCTTCCAACCTTGGTTTTCCTTTGAGTAAAACCCTCACTTTTCATTTCTAATTTTAAATAATCCAAATTTCCTAAATAACAAGTTTGCTTCTAACACCTTAAAGGTACAAGGTTCCATAGGGCTTGCATCCCACCCATACCTCCTATCCACCACCTAATCACTGATTTCATAAAACTCTACGATATTTTTGCTGTTTCAACAGAAACCAATCCTACTCCTTCCAGGAAGCCATGATAAACTATTTTCAGTTAAAAAAACAAACAGAATCAATGTTTGCCAAATGAACAGGGACAAAAGCCATAAAAACTAGGCGATAACATCACCTTACCCTGGGATAGTATGGCAAGTATTGAAGTCTGATAAGACAACAACAAAAAAATTTCATTATTTTATGGTTAAAAGCTTGAGAACATTGCCCTGAGTTTCCTCCACTTGACAAGGGTCAATAAACAAGCACAGAAAGTGGGCGAGGTGTGGGAAGGCATTAGCCCCTCGCCCGACTTCACTCTGTACGTGGCGGCAATGGTTCTCACCATCTGGTTCATGGGCCACCAGTAATATGGGTGGATGTGCCACCAGAATCAGGCGTGTTCTTTCCAGAGTCTTAGCTGTCCTGAGTCTAACCTGGGTTCGAGTCCCAGCTCCACCTCCCCCTAACTGTAAGGATTCATTGATGTTCCCAGAAGTAAGGTCACCCCAGCCTTGGATTCACTTTACCTTTGCATTTGGGGCAATAGTTAACCCAGTACTTTGCAGGGGTGTTGCATTGGATCCTCATGACAACCCTGGGTCGAGGATATTATGAATATCCCCACTTTACAGAGGAGGACACTGAACTTCCTCAGCTAGCGAAGTGTTGGAACCAACATTCTCGCCTCCATGAGAGGATATGGATCAGATATCCATTCTGAAGGAGCCAAGAGGAGTCACAGCAATGTGCTTGCATCTACAGGATGAACAGCTGATAAATGCCTGTGGGAGGTTTTAGTTCTGGAAGAATCTACCCGAAATCTGCTGTTTCCAACGGGGCAGACACACCTCTGCTCTTTCCTTCTGACTTCCACAGAAGAACGGTGGCAAGGTCAGACCTTCCTTGCTGCTGCCATTTGCAGCGTGTCTATCCTGAGTCACCCAACAGAGTGGGCAAAGTGTGTTCTTCTAAAGCGCTCGTTCCCAAAGTGTGTTCCTCGGCCTTCCAGGTCTGTGAGATAAGCTTGTGTTGGTGGTAGCGGCAGCAGGGAGAGAGTTCCAGGGTCCAATACATTTGAGAAGTTTCACACCATGTTCCCATTTTGAAGATTCATAACACACGTTGGTGTAGTAAATGCTCTGGGAAGGTCTGCAATAAAGAAACCTCTCTAGCTTTGGTTTTTTTTTTTTCCTTTTAATATTTATTTATTTATTTATTTTAGTTGCACTGGGACTTAGTTGCAGCACGCAGGGTCTTTGTTGTGGCATGTTTAGTTGTAGTGTGTAAGCTCTTAGTTGCAGCACGTGGACTCCTTAGTTGCAGCATGCATGTGGGATCCAGTTCCTGGACCAGGGATTGAACCCAGGCCCCCTGCATTGGGAGTGTGGAGTCTTACCCACTGGACCACCAGGGAAGTCCCATGTCTAGCTTTGTTTAAACAGCCTTTCCCAACCTTCCTGCATCATAGAACCTTTTGGCCTAAGATACCTACTAACATACTCTTTGGGAAAAACTGTACTAAAAAAATTCCTATTCGAGGCAAAGTTTCATAAAGCATTGCAGTAGAATTAGTCTGAGTCTAGCTGAAGTTGACAGTCACTCACCAACCCTCTCCACCCCTTGGCTTTCTTTTCATTGCCAGGCCTCTGGTCTCCAATTTGGCCACATGCTGGCATTTATGAACCTCTCTCCAGCTCTTCCAGAGCCACTGCTGCCACCACACCAATACAGAAAGGCCATGGACACCTCCTCCCACCTGCCCCATTTAACTTCCTAGTCTGTCCCGTGAAGAATTCTGGAGCAAAGCTTTGGAATACAGTCGTGAAGCTCTTCAGATGATTTGAATGTAGGCGGATGACAGGTCCTCTCAAAAGGCTGGGTGCTGTTGCTCCAATAGTCATCAGGAAGTTTTTAAAACGTGTTGACCCACAGAGTCTTTTGGTCAGCCTCACCCAGAGAGGCACGCTCCTGCTGGCCATACTAGCTCCAGTAAGGCAGACCTTTCTCTGACGGGAACTACTTTTAATTCCCTCAGGGAATTGGGATCCGGAAACAAGAGGCACTGAATGTGAAAGGCAGCAAAAAAAAGGGGCGGAGGAATGAAAGTCTCGTCCAATTTGGGGAGGAACTAGGCGAGGTGTGGGGATCTCCTGACAGACTTCCACCAACCACTTAAGGTCCCTTCCCAAGGATATAGGAACTTATGTGTTTACAAACAGAAATAGAAACCCCCATATCCATCACAGCGGGGAGAGGAAGCCTGAACAACTCACCTTCTGCCTTCTTTTGGGTTTGGTCTGAATTTTTTAAAGACCTGATTATATCCTGTCATGCACAGAGCTTCCCTTGGACCCCTTCTTCTCCAGGCGGCCCAGCCGCATCATTTGGAAAGTTACTACATGGAAAGCCTAGCAGGGAATTGATGGTGTGCTCTGATTCAGTGCCTTCTCTGGCACCAGGCAGGAATGGGCAGTGCCATTATTTGGCAACGTCTCAGAGAGAAAACCTAGGTGCTGCAGGAAGTCTTGTTTGTGACTCAGGTGGTGACAATCATAACATTCAACATGATTATAATGCTCTGCAATTTCAAAGACTATTTTACTCATTGCAGCGTCAATTTGCCCATCGCCTCCAGGGAGTCTCCACTCGATGAGGCAACTGGGACACAGAGGGTGACGTGCTTGAGGTCACATCAAGAACCCACAGCTGAGTCAAGATTGGGTCTTAAGTCCTGTCTCCTGGGCCAGGCCATTGTGAGATGGCACTTCTTTTGCAGATCGCTTTGGAGTCTCTTTACTCTCAGGGCTTGGGACAGGAGAAGTAGAGGCGTGGTTGTTCTGTGAACTCACTGGGGGCATGTGCAGCCTCAACGTCTTTGTTAATAAGGAGTTAACTCCAAAGTCGGTTTTCTCCTTGAGTATTCAACCCTGCCAAGCTTGAATTCCAATAAGTGGCTGCATTCAGTGTGTCTTAAATGGTCTCTTTGTGTGTGGTTTTTAAAAAAAAAAAAATCAATTCCAGTGTCAGGTATCGTAATACATTTTTGCAAGAGATTATTATAACTTTTAAAGGGACAGACGGCATATGTGTTTTGTTAATGCTGGAGTTTGGGTTTGCTTTCTTTTTCACTTTCCTCCCTCAGCTAGTCTTACCCTACTTTGACCCTTTCCCCTTGTTATATCTATTTTTCTTGCCAACTGATAGGTGTTCAAATAAAGACTATCCTTGCCCAGGTCTGGTCAGAGACATTGGAACTTCATTTAGCTACTTGACGGTTGTAGCCTTCCACAAAGATAAAGACCCACATCTTACAAAGGAGAGAAATGGGGAGGAGAGGAATATCCCTAAATTACCTGCCTGCTGCCTGTTTTCTTTTTGGTCCCATCAGATTTCTCAGTAACTCGAATAACCAAATTAGATTAAGCAGTGTAAAAAGTCTTATTAGGGCAAGATGTATAATCATAACTTTTTTCCTGGTTTGCCTAAAAATCTCAAGAAAACATTTGTAAGTCCATTCCACGCTGACAAAATTGGTTTTGGATGAGCAGGTCCTGAATATTCTTCTAGCTTCTCTTCCCACTCTGGCAATGCATAGCAGTGGGGAAAAAAATTCCTTAAAGACATAGACTCCAGTTTACCTGCAGGAAATCTGAGGAGGCTGTTACTCTCTAATTAGAACTACGGGCCTTTGGAGAGAAGGGACCAGTTGTCCAATGTATGATTATGCAATGAATGAAGGAAAGTACCGAGCAGTTAACGTTCAGAGAAGGGGTTCTCACCATAGAGGGAAAAGTACATGTCCCTTTCTTAGACAATGACACACTGTCAAACACAGGTGACTGGTGAATGACGTTGTAGAACCCAGGACCTGGGATATCATCCTGAAAGGGAAGAGAACGTAGTGTCATTGGGATAGTTTTAATTCCATGGTGCTTTTCTGCAAGCTTTACATCCATTAACACTAAGCCTTCCTGTAATCCTCTGGGACAGGCAGGGATGCCACCTCGTGGATGACAGCCGGGCTCCACCAATTCCTGACCTGCCCAGTCACCGTCTCAGTTAGCAAGCACTGGGGCTGGAATTCCACCCCGGGTCTGGGACCCCCCAGGGCCCTTGCTCTTTCCACTGTGCTGTACTGCCTTCCAGGAGAATGCTGTTGTTTCTTTGTGCCATTAGAGATATGAGCAGAAAATGCAATCCTGAGTGCGGCAGTGGCTGTGCAGTGTGTGTGTGCAGTGTGTGTGTCAGTGTGTGTTGACTGGGTTCACCAAACCCACGGCGAGGGAAGGGTGACCGATTTCATGTTCACCACACCCCACCTGACTCAGCTTCCTCCCCAGCCTTTCAGAAGAGAAACCAGGGAGTGTTTCTGTTTATAAAGCAAAATGAAACAAAAACAACCTTCATCCCAAACAAGACCATTTCTAACTCTCAGACAAAAAGAGGCGGGTTCATGGGGCTCAAGTCCTAAGTGATGTGGGTACGTTAGAGAGGAACAAACAAAAGCTTGATTTCTAAGCTCATTTCTGCTGTGGCAGTTAGTTGGGCTTGCGTCTCATTTCCCATGCTAGTTACCAGGGGGAAGTAAATGTTGACAGAAGTTGGCCAGGCAAGTGACATGAAATGATAAGGATGCCCCACCGTCTCAAGAGTTTACTGGGTGCCTCCTTGGTGCCAAGAACTTTTCAAAGTTTGTCTCGTTTAATCCCCTGGTGAGAAAGGGATGCCCCCGTTTTATAGATGGAGACACTGAGGCACGTAGAGATGAACTTGCCCAAGGTCCCACTGCTGTCAGTGGCAGCACCTGAATTCAGTGCTACATGGTGGTGTACACAAGCCTTTTGCAGTGGGGCTATTATCAGGTCCATTTTAAGGAAAGTGAAGCCTGGAGACTTTGGGGCCGCAGCTAGTAAATGGTGAAGCGCAGATTTAAACCCAGGCAGCCTGACTCCAGAGCTTGCTACCTCCAAGACCTGCCACCCAGGCTCCTCCTGTCCCCACCATCCCTACTACCTTCCTCAGAGCAGAGAGAGAGCTCAAGGCACCATCAGGGCCTTCAAGGACTCTCCAGTGTGGCCCAAGCAGTGTATGATTATGGTTTAATATAAGGGCTATTAACAGGTTCTTCTGTGCTGAATTTTAAATGCAGTGAACCTTTGAGCCTTGCAGGTGGGGGCAGGGGAGCTGATTCCTGCCTTGTAGGTGATTATGGTCCCTGGTGGACAGAGGGGGAGCTGACTACCAGGAGAGTGAGGCAGGAGATGCAGGAGATGCAGCCCGACCAGAAGAGCCCTGGCATGTGGGTGCGATCTGAGGTGCTACAGGAAGGAACAGAAAGAGGTTTTTCTAAGGGGCTGTTTGCAGGACTGGCGTATGGTTTTTTTTGGGGGTTTGGGGTTTTTTTTTTGGGTTTTTTAAATTTTATTTATTTATTTTTGGCTGTGTTGGGTCTTCGTTGCTGCACGTGGGCTTTCTCTAGTTGTGGCGAGCAGGGGCTACTCTTCGTTGCGGTGCACAGGCTTCTGAGTGTGGTGGCTTCTCTTGTTGTGGAGCACGGGCTCTAGGCACGCAGGCTTCAGTAGTTGTGGCACGTGGGCTCAGTAGCTGTGGCTCGCGGGCTCTAGAGCGCAGGCTCAGTAGTTGTGGCACACAGGCTTAGTTGCTCCACAGCATGTGGGATCTTCCCGGACCAGGGCTCAAACCCGTGTCCCCTGCATTGGCAGGCGGATTCTTAACCACTGCGCCACCAGGAGGGCCCTAAAAGTACTGTTGTTCTGATTTCAAAAGCAGGGAAGCCCATGGCATATGTTTATTGATGGTCACTGCATGCCGGGCACTGTTCTGAGTACTTTATACACGCTAGCTCATTTAATCCTCATTTTAAAGATGAGAAGACAGGGCCCAAAGGGATAAGGACCAAGGTCACGCAGCAAGTAACAGAGCCAGAATTTGAACCCAGGCAGTGTGAGGACAGTCTACTCTTGACCACTAAGCCAAACTAACTCTCAGACGAGTGCAGGATAAAATGTGCAGGATAAAAGGAAAAACAATCCCGCTGAGTTTTGAATTAGGATTCTAGCATCAGTGCTGCTACTAGCTAAGTAACCTCGATCTAGTCACCTCTCTAGACCTCAGTTTCCTCATGTGTAAATCAGAGATGTTGCACTAAGTGACTTCGGGCACCTTTTAGCTTCCAGAGTCCCTACAGTGAGGGAAAGCTGAAGCAGGAAATGTAACTGCAACTCTTCTAGGTTTAAAGAATAAACAGTCTTGGACATCTCCAGCCCCCAGTCTGCTGCCACACTCCCAACACCAGCATCAGCCCACAAGAATCTTCTGGGCACCTATATGTGTCTGAGGATCTAGGGTTGCCAGATAAAACACAGGCCTGCAAGGCTGCCCCATCCCACCCTGCCCAGTTAAATGTGAATTTCAGATAAACAACAAAAAGCTATTTTAGTATAAGTAGGTCCCAATCAATATTTGGGATATACTTATACTAAAGTAGTTTGTTATTTATCTGAAATTCTAAATTAAGAATCCTGTATTTTTATCTGCTAAATCTGGCAACCCTACTGGACCTTAATCACATTTTAATTCTGCCACATTGCAAACTGCTTTGAGTCCAGGACAAGTAGGAAGAGAACTGTCACCTCTTAGCCTGGAAGGATAGCGTGCTGCCTATTTGCTCTTAATGAATATCTAAGAAGGGTCCTCCAGGCAGCAGGACGTTGGGGCTTGCCAGTGGTGGCTCATGAGGGCGACTGTTAAATATTCAGAAATGTTGCTCGTGGTAGCTTGAAATTGACCAGAGTGGGGGGCGGTATTTACACCACAGAGATTGGCCAATGCTCTAAATCAGAACTTTCTTTGTGGAGGAGAGAGCTGGTTTACCAGCACACCACCACCTGCACTCCATACCAAGTTAAGTTTCAAAGCTGCCTGGAGGGAAAGGTCCAGCTGTAGGGAGTTCAAGCTTTCTCCTGCAAAAGCTAGAGGTGGTGGATGGCTCCCTGGGAGGGCAATAAAAGTCCAACCTTTGGCCTCTGGGATAACAGCTCATGTGACTAATGTTACATGAGGTTGATGAGTTCTGGCCTCTCAGCATCTCCCAGAGAGTGAGAATCCAAGTCGAAACTGGTGTGAACTCAGCCAGCCCTTGGCTTCTTGGCCACGACCACCCAGAAGGCAAAAACCAAATAAACCAACCAAATAAAATGGGTGTGGGGAGGGAGAAGGGAAGAGCACTATTTATTATTATTTTTTTTGGCGGTACGTGGGCCTCTCACTGTTGTGGCCTCTCCCGTTGTGGAGCACAGGCTCCGGACGTGCAGGCTCAGCGGCCATGGCTCACGGGCCCAGCCACTCCGCGGCATGTGGGATCTTCCCGGACCAGGGCACGAACCCGCATCCCCTGCATCAGCAGGCGGACTCTCGACCACTGTGCCACCAGGGAAGCACAGGAGCACTATTCATTTGAGCTCTGCTGACTGCCTGTTGTGTGTTCCACGGGGAGCTCTGCGCCAGGGCTACACCCATTGTCCCCTGTGCACGTGAAGATTGAATGAGTCAATGCACGTCCCACCGGCCTCATCATTACCAGTCCTCAAGTTGCCACAACAGCCTCAAGGGAGCCAGGACCTTCCCTCAGCGGCAGTTAAAGGCCCTCAGAGCAGGATGGAGCAAGAGATGATTGGCTGATGTTGCTGGGCAACATTTGGTGGAAATGCATTTTGAGAGCTCTTTTGAAGGATTAAAGTCCCAAATGGGCAGCACGTGCCAAGGGCGGGACACAGATTGACATTCACGTGACCTTGGGATAGGTTTAGAGAGGTCATGAGGAGGAGGGGAAGAGAGGGAGCAGGGCATTTACCCCCTCACCCCAGGCAGCTCCTTAGGGTATGGGAGGGCCTAATGTCCACAACCTGGACCCAGTCACATCTGCACACAGCCTGGATTTTCTCGTCCCGATTTCATAGATTCTGTCCAATTAAGACTTTCAAGTTTGTCAACCCATTTCCTGGTTGGAAAATGCGGTCTCTGCTGGATCATTGGCCAAAGCCCACAACACTAGAGCTGTCTTTTGACTCTTCAGGGGTGTTCCGCCCTGCTTTGGTCTATTTTGGGGGTGGCCAGCTGGGGTTCTCAGGAGTGCACAAGACGAATGAAAACTAAGAGTCTGCGGAAGGGCTAGCGGTATATAACAGGATGAAGACACGCCTGAGGTGGAAACAGAGCCCTGTCCTGTGGTTAACCCACTGGCAAACATGCCCAGGAATTTGGGGTTCCTGCGGGAACAATTTCCTTTTACAAACACCTCTGGTTTTAAGGTCTCAGGACAATGCATCCATCCACCCTTTTCTCAGGCTGATGTGGCCAAAGTGGTGATAGCATGGGCCAGAAGACAGGAGAGCCAGTGTCTGCCCCCAGGGCACGTCCCCTCACTGGGCCTCAGCCCCCTCATCTGTGAACCTGCAAAGAGGCAAGTGTGGGTGTGGAGGTCTATAGTTTTCAACCCCACTCCGGGCCTCCATGAGGAACTCAGGGAAAGGGGGCCTGATTGGCAGTGGCTCCGAGCAGCAAGTCCCCTTTACCCGCTCCGCCGACGGGCCTCAGCATGGGATGCTGTCACAGATGGGGCCCCTCTGCTGAGCCCAGGGATTTCGGGATCACTGAAGCCCTTCTGGTTCAAACTGTCTACAACCCTGAGATGTGTCCCTTGTAAGACGCCCTTCCTCCTTTCTGCTTTCTCCCCTCTCCCCGCCCCAACTCCATACTCTAATGTCTGGCATGAAAGTTTCCATGCCTCCGACAGCAGAGGAGAAGGGAGAGGCAGGGAGCGTACTTCAAGCAAGAAAATGACACCTTTTTGTTCAGAATGGGGATCTCAGAAATGAAAGATCCCTGGGTGCCCTCAGGGAGCAACCAGGAAAAGTGGGATGAGTTCTCTCTCTTTTTTTTTTTTTTTTTTTTTGCGGTACCCGGGCCTCTCACTGTTGTGGCCTCTCCCGTTGCGGAGCACAGGCTCCGGACGCGCAGGCTCAGCGGCCATGGGCCACGGGCCCAGCCGCTCTGCAGCGTGTGGGATCCTCCCAAACCGGGGCACGAACCGGCGTCCCCCACATCAGTAGGCGGACTTTCAACCACTGTGCCACCAGGGAAGCCCCGGGATGAGTTCTCTTGAGGAGATTGTTTTTTAGTGGCCCAGGTGAAGAGCAGGTGGGGGGGAAGCCCAGGGACACTGGCCACCTGGGCAGATGAAAATGGGGACCAGGTCTTTGCCCATCGCTGGCCTGGCTGGGCTGGAAACAGAGTCAGACATGAGAAGCCAAACCTGCATTTTCAAAGCATCGGTTTACATCAGTACCGTCTCTGAGCACCCGTGCTCCTCTTTTGCAGAGCCCTCCTCTTTGTTAACTCTGGTGTCAGCTCATTAGCAGGGCTTTGAAATCCCCTGAGTGGAATGTGAGCCAAGACTCAATTCAACAAGCACACACTGAAGTCTGCTGTGGGCCAGGGCCCGGGCAGGGGCACCAGGATACAGGCGGTTGGCAGCTTAGATGTTCTAGGAACGGGATGGAGGAGACACAGCAAAGCAATGCAAGATGGGTGGGACAAGTTCCCGTGGCTCGTAGACTTGAGTTGGGATCATTCATTCGACCCACTTTTGAGGGGCTTTGGGGGTCTGGAAAGGACAATGACTGCTGCCCGAGGAGTTCCGGCTGGGTGGAGACAAGATGTGCATGCCCATTACCACCCTGCCAAGCAGAAGGTGCTCGGGCATTCAGGGGAAGGTGTGCTGGCTTCCACCCGGGAGACGCCAGGAAACGGTGTGGGAGCCTGGAGCTGCTGCCAGGCTCGTCCTCACTCTGCCTGACCCTGGCTGTGCCACGTACTTAACCCTCTTTGTGTCTCAGAGTCATTATCTGAAAAGTGGGGATAATAACGGGACTTAGCTCCCAGGGTAATCGATGATGGGGATTAAATGAGTTCATAAAGGCAACATCTTCAAGGGGAGCCTGGCACACTGTCTGTGCCAGCCAAGTGTTTGCAGTTTCCACCAGCATGTCCTGCAGACCCCTGAGGAAGGGGTGCTGGTGACTGATATGGAAGAGGTCAGGCTTCTAGAGCAGGAAGGTCGGGCAGACCCCACTGTGGTTCAAACACGCAGCTGAGGGCACATGTAGGGAAATTATCTCCTTGAACATGGCGGTCTCTGCAGACTGAACTTCCTTTCATTGAAAAATCTCTGACATTAAAAAATTCCTTTAAAAATATCCCTGGTCTGGTGCCTTATCAAGGCAATAAGTGAACCGTATTAACTTTGTACCATTGCACCACAAATGAAACACTGTCCTGCTTACCACTGGGGAGGGTGGATTTGCTGTCAGGCTATGTCTGAAATTAACATGTATTTTAAAATTGTGCATCTAGAGGAAAGGGTGTCTGTATCCTACCAGTATCCCTTCATGTGTGCCTGGAAGGGATTAATCAGGTTTAGGATCATGGAATAGTAATCCCTGGCAAGGGCCTACCTATTATAACATCCTTATTTTTAAGATGAGGAAACAGAGGTGCAAAGACTTTAAGGGAGTGTCCTTAGTGTTACACAGCTTGGGAAATAGTGACCACAATCCAGGGTGGCATGGGGACAGAATCGGGAGGTGGGGGAGGAAAGTGTCTCTCAGGTGGCTGGGCTATGCTCTGTCCCAGATTAGGCATGTCTCTTCATGCACCCAGTGTGAGCAGCACATCTGTAAATAACTGTAAAATGTTCAGGGAAGCAGACTTCATTTCTAGCAGTCAAAATTGCCAGTCTGGACACGGAGCTCAGTGAAGGATTCCTCGTACGCAGCAGTCAGATTCTCATGGGGGATGTGAGCTGGGCAACGAGGCCCTGAAGTTTCTCTCCAAAGTCAGACTGATAAGGTAAGTGCACATTTCAGAGGGCACTGATTCTCTGTGTTAAAGGTGTGCTAGGGGCTTCCCTGGTGGCGCAGTGGTTGAGAGTCCGCCTGCCGATACAGGGGACATGGGTTCGTGCCCCGGTCCGGGAAGATCCCACATGCCGCGGAGCGGCTGGGCCCGTGAGCCATGGCCGCTGAGCCTGTGCGTCTGGAGCCTGTGCTCTGCAACGGGAGAGGCCACAACAGTGAGAGGCTCGCGTACCGCAAAAAAAAAAAAAAAAAAGGTGTGCTAGATGTGTCACAGAATGAATGTGAGGACACAATCAAGTCATGAGATGAGGCACAGGGTGTGTACGATTAATGTCATAAGAAGGGTGGTGAGACACCAGAGTTTTAAAATCTGCTTTTAATTTGTATTGCCTCACTAAATTATTGGGTGATGTTAAACAGAATTCTTAACTTCTCAATGCCCATCCCTCTCAGGAAAAATGAAAATAATGAGCTGGCAATAAGACATTTTCTTCCTGTTTTTATAGCTTGAAGAACCTAAAAAAGTATAATAATCCAAACTGTACATTTCAAATGAGGAAACTGAAGCCCGGAAAAGTCAAGCGATTAGTCTAAACCCAGTCAGCTAGTAACAGAGCAAAACCCAGGGGACAGGGTTTATGGATCCCATGCCCTTTCTAAAAAATTCCATACTTATTTACAAAGTGCTTTCAAATGCTTAGATGAACGTTTTCACATTGTCAGACCAACACAACCACGTTTGAAAAGTACTAATCAAATTTCTGAGCTATTTCTCTCTTTATCGGATGCTGCCTATATCTTTGGCTGGCTGCCACCTTGGTTCCTTCAGCAGAAAAATTTCTGAAAAGTAATAGTCATTTAAAATGCAAACTTTAAAAGCCAGACCATTCAGTTTCTGGATTTGAGTCTTCAGAACATGATCATGTAGAATGGGGCCTACGCACACGACATCTTCCCCTATCTTGAGCTTGGTCTGTTTGGCGGAAGCATTTTCAGAAACGCACTCGCTGACTTTCATAGATGGACTTGATGGCTTTGTGGGCCACAGAGGGAGGTGTGGTGCCATGTGTGGACAGAGCATGAGGCTTAGGAGTGAGCTGGGCCTGGGTTTGAGGTCTAATTCTTTCAACGTTGATTCAGCCGATATTCATGTGGGGCCTCTTATGTGTCAAATCCTGCATTGTGAGACCTCGGGTGGGTCAGTCATTTAACTTCCCTAAGCCCGGGTTTCCTCTTCTGTTAAATTAAGGTATAAACCCTTCCTCTTAGCATTGTTCAGAGGATTAGAAATATGGTCTAAAACTGGTTTCACGCATAGTAGGGATCGGTAAATGGTGGCTGTCATTATTTTTATTGGAGATTGGCTGCAGATATCTGAGAGATGGACAGTATATTATCGGTAAATTGACAAATGGAAAACCAGACAAAAAAGAGACAGAGAGACAGATGGACAGTTAAAACATAGAGAGGAGGGCTTCCCTGATGGAGCAGTGGTTGAGAGTCCGTCTGCCGATGCAGGGGACACGGGTTCATGCCCCGGTCCGGGAAGGTCCCATATGCCACGGAGCAGCTGGGCCCGTGAGCCATGGCCGCTGGGCCTGTGCGTCCGGAGCCTGTGCTCCGCAACGGGAGAGGCCACAACAGTGAGAGGCCCGCGTACCGCAAAAAAAAAAAAAAAACATAGAGAGGAAACTCCTGAGCGGATAGCTTATTTATCACCGTTGGAGAAAAACTGCAAGTAATTAAAAATATATGTGTGTGTGTACACACACACTATATTCTTTACTACTTGCTTTCTTGGAATCCTAAAATATCAGAAGTGGAGGGAACTTAAACATTCTCTAGCTCAGCGCTCTTGTTTACAAAGGAGGAAACAGGCCAAGGGGCACAGGGCTTGCCGAGGACTCACCTGCGTTCAGGACCCAGATCTCCCCATCCCCTCTCGCCATCTTGGCGAGGGGGTAGGATGAAAAACATTTTTAGAATGCAGCAAAAGGTAACTGACATGATGACTCCTCCAAAAGAATGTTATTCTAAAGGTCCTAGTTAAACGAATAAAGGAATGAAGATGTTAAAAGACTCTTGCGTCTGCGAGTTGCTTCCTCCCCCTGCTGGTGAGAGGGGAGAATATCAGACCTGGGCTTTCAGCCGGTGAAATTACAGAAGTTAGGTGAGGACCGGCAGGACCCAGGCAGAACATTCCAGATCAAAGGGAAAAAGAGACACAGATATTTGGGGAAGAGGGTAAGGAAGGCGGAAATGCAGGAACAGTTCTAACACATTGTCAAAGGAAGCTTAAAAAAGA
Source organism: Hyperoodon ampullatus (assembly GCF_949752795.1). NCBI lineage: Eukaryota > Metazoa > Chordata > Mammalia > Artiodactyla > Ziphiidae > Hyperoodon > Hyperoodon ampullatus. Next base: position 19,981,511 of record NC_136915.1, read on the forward strand.
GGGGGGTGTCATCACAAAGGTAATTTTACGTTTATTAGACTCGTTTATTTTTCCTTTTATGTTATTTGAAGAACGTCTTGTTCTTCCTGTCATGTTTTGAGTGAGGCTGGGGGGAGGGGGGAGGAAAGGATTTTTATCTTTTACTTCATACGTCTGGGATTTTTGCATATTTGATTTTTATAGTAATTTTAAAAATACATTTCTTGTTAAAAAACGTTTAGTTTCAGTGTGGCCCCATAAGTCCAGACATGTTTTCCACTGGATTTAATATCTTTCCAGCTCATTCCTCCAGCCCAGTCAGAGCGCACAGCTGGAGAGGGTGCTGCAGCTCCTTGGATGACACTGCCCTCTACTGGTCACAGAGGCAGACGCACCAGCCAGACTCGCGTGTCTGTCCCCTGAGGCTAAAATCCAGACTAAAAGTAAAGCATCTCTAAGACAACGTCATTACCTTTTTATGGTAAAACCTCTTGGCTTGACTATTAAATCCTTTTTTTTCTGATTCTGGAATCCTGGAAGGCTGGTATTTAAAAGGAATGGAGGATTGTGTTGGATACGCAGCAGTAAAACCTAAACAACAAAAATAGAATAAAAAATAGCACAAAACACAGAACTGACGAATGCACAAAACACAGAGCTATCTGTTAACATTTTATTTTAAACGGAATAAAAAGAGAAACTTGCCTTTTGACAAGAGACAAACATGAAACTGGATTTTTTTAAGACCCTCTTAGTAATTTATTGATTCCCGCCCCGCCATCCACCCCCCCAACCCCGCACCCAAGCACCTCCAGCTCTTAAACTAGTGAGACTTGGTCACACAGCTGAAGCATATTATCAAGGGAAGAGGAAGGATCTGACAGGAAAGGCGTTCTTGCCAAGGAGGAAGGGGACACAAAACCATTTGGAGCAGCCTTGGAAGAGAGCCAGGCAGGGGGACAGAGCAAGAGTCCTCACTCATCCTCAGCCCAGAGTCACAGATCAGCGAAGCACCGTAAAGATACAGAGAGGTCAGGAAACCCCAGAGCAGAGTGGGGCTCGCTCTCATTCTTCAGGACACAGTGCAACACAAGTGTAAGTTTAGGTTTCTGCTTTGAGCAGACTTGGGGTGAAAAAGCAGAAGGGGATCATTTATAGAAAATCAAGTTAAAATTTTATATGTCTGGGTTGTGATGTATAAATGATATATGAACTCCCCCTTTTCCTTCCTTCCACTCCCGATGAATGGTGCAGAGAACCAGAGAAGAGAGAGCTACACAGAGAAAGAGTTCCGGAGACGTGCACTAGGTTCCCCTCAAGTAGCTTCCCGAGTATCAATCAGCCCAAGCATGTGAGAAAACTCCCCAAGGGGAAAGATTCACCTGAAAAAGTTAGGGTTAACAATACCTGAACACTGGGAACAGGAATAGCTCCTGTTCCCACAAGTCAGAGTGGAAAACCTCATAATTCATGGGACACAAGGAGAATACGCAGAAGGGTTTTGCCTCAGAAATAGGGTAAAATTACCCCTAGGCTAAATGCTTCTCTGGTTCCAGCTAACAAAGCTTAAAAGCAAGACTTGAAAAAATCAAACTTCACAAGTAATTTAACTGCATCCCAGAACAAAGCACAAGAATTCATAGGACTACTAAAATATACAGTACCCAACAGGTAAAAATAACTGGCATTTGATAAAAAATTAATGGGCATACAAAGAAGGGAAAAAATGCAATTCACAATGAGGAGAAAATAAACAATCGATCAAATCCAACTCAGAAATGATATAGATGATAGAATACAAGAACATTACATTATTACAATAATAATTGCATTTGATATGTTCAAGAAGCTGGAAAAAAGATTGAACTTATTAAGTAGGTACATGGAAGATATCAAGAAGATCCAAATCAAACTTCTACAGATGAAAACTAAAAAGTCTGAGATTAAGAATACACTAGACACTGCAGAAAAAAGACTAGTGAACTTGAAGACATTGAAATACAAACTATTCAAAACAAAACACAGAGAGAAAAAGGACTAAAAAATACAGAGTATCAGTGAGCTTTGTGAAAACTTCAAGGAACCTAATATATGTTCCACAGAAGAGAGGTGGGAGAGAGGAAATAGAAAAAAATTTTTCAAGAAAAAAGTAGCTGAAATTTTCCAGATTTGATTTAAAAAAAACATAAACCTGCAGATCAAAGAAAGGCAGTGAAACTCAGGCACATGAAATAGGAATTTAACTACACCAAGGCACATAATAATCAAATTGCTTTTTGGTTTTTTACTTTTAATTTATTTTTTTTAAGTTTTTGGCCTCACCACATAGCATGTGGGGATCCCAGTTCCCTGACCAGAGATCAAACCTGTGCCCCCTGCAGTGGAAGCACAGAGTCCTAACCACTGGACAGCCAGGGAAGCCCCCATCAAATTGCCTTTTTAAAGTGATAGGAAGTCATAAAATCAGGCAGAGAAAAAAAGACACATTACACACAAAGCAACAAATATAAGAATAACAGCAGATGACCATCAGAAACAACATCTGTTAAGGTACCAGAAGGGAAAAACTATCGCCCTAGAATCCTGTACCCTGTAAAAATATCTCTCAAAGATGAAAGCAAAATAAAGACTTTTGAAGATATACAGAAACTAAAAGAATTAATCACCAGTAACCTGGAACTACAAGAAATAGAGGGAGTCCTTCAGGCAAGAGAAAAATGATACCGGTTGGAAATCTGGATCTACATAAAGGAATGAAGAGCTCTGGAACTAGTAAATATGTAGGTAAATGTAAAATGTAGAACCCTGAGTATAAATTGATGCATTTAGATAGAAACATAAAATTTAAATCATTTTTAAAATAATTGACTATTTAAAGCAAAAATAATAACACTATTGTGGCATTTATAATGTATGTAGAAGACGTTTGACAGCAACAGTGCAAAGGCAAGGAAACAAAAAATAAAAATATACTGTTGTAAGGTTCTTCTACTATATGTGAAGTGTAATACTATCCCTTGATGGTAGAATGTGATAAAATTAAAGATGTATATTATAAACTCTGTAGTACAGATCAGCAAACGTTTTCTATAAAGGGCCAGATAGTAAATATTTAAGGCTTTGCAGGCTCTATTGTCTCTATTGAAACCATTCAGCTCTGCCATTATAGAGTGAAAGAGCCACAGACAACACATAAACAAATAGAGGTAACTATGTTCCAATAAAATTTTATTTATAGAAACAGGCCACAGGTCAGATTAGGCCCAAGGGCCGAAGTTTGCCAACCCTTGCTCTAAAGCAACCACAAAGAAAACACTGCAAAGAGTTATTCCTAAAACGCCAACAAAGTAGACAAAATAGAAACAAAAAAATATTCAATACAAAAGAATCCAGAAGATGTAAATAAAGAACAGATGGGACAAATAGAAAGCAAATAGATAGATGGTAGGCTTATACTCACATACCAATAAGCACATTAAATTTAAATAGTCTAAACATCCCAATTACAAGACAGAGATGGTTGGATTGGATAAAAAAGAAAGACCTAACTACATGATGTCTACAAGAAATATACTCAATATAAACCCAGGAATAGGTTAAAAGTAAAAGTATGGGGAAAAGATACACTATGCTATCAAAAGAAAGCTAGGTATTAATATCAGACAAAGCAGATTGCAGAGCAAAAAATATTACCTGCAATAAAGAAGGTAATTTCATAATGATAAAGCGGTCAATTCCTCAAGAGAATGTAACAATTCTAAGCACTGATATACTCAATAACAAGAAATTCAAAATACAGGAAATAAAAACTGATAGAACTGCACGAAGAAATAGAAGATTCCACAATAATTGTCAGAGATTTCAAAATCCCTCCCTCAATAATTTAAGCAAGTAGATAGAAGATCAACAGACATCCACGACTCGAACAATACTATTACCTAACTTGACCTAACTGACATTTATAGCACACTCCACCTATCAATTCTATACAATCTATCCTAGAAAACTGAAGAGAAAAAGACATTTCCCAAATCATTCTATGAGGCCAGTTACTACCATGTTACCAAAGCCAGACAGAGTCATTACAGAAGGTGAGAGGGAATCACTATAGATCATTAACCCTCATAAATATACATGCAGAAATTCTTATAAAAATGTTAGCAAATTAAACTCAACAATATATAAAAAAGATAATACATCATGATGAAATGAGGTTTATCCCAGTGATCCAAAGATAGGTTAACATTTGACGATCAATGTAATTCACCATATTGACAAACTAAAAAAGAAAAACTATATGATCATGTCAATAGAGGCAGAATGGAATCATACAATATGTACTCTTTTTTGTCTGCTTTCTTTCACTGAGCACAGTTATTCTGAGATTCATCCATGTTGTTCAAGTATCAATACTTCATTGTTTTTTATTGCTGAGTAGTATTCCATTGTATAGAAATGTAACAATTTTTTATCCATTGTTGATGAAAATTTGAATTGTTTCTAGATTGGAAGTATTTCAAGTAAAGCTATTAACAACATTCAATCCTAAGTCTTAAAATGGACATAAGTTTTCATTTCTCTTGGGTAAATACCTAGGAGAGGAATGGCTGTATCACAGTTTAACATTTTTGAGAAACTGCCAAACCCTTCTCCAAAGTTGTTCTATCTTTGTATATCTCCACTATTAGTGTATGAGAGTTACTGTTACTTCACATCCTCAACAACAATGGGCAGTCTTTTTTTTTTTGGCTGTGTTGGGTCTTTGTTGCTGCACGCGGGCTTTCTCTAGTTGCGGTGAGCAGGGGCTACTCTTCGTTGCGGCGTGCGGGCTTCTCATTGCAGTGGCTTCTCTTTTTGCGGAGCACAGGCTCTTGGTGCACGGGCTTCAGTAGTAGTGGCTCATAGGCTCAATAGTTGTGGCTCGTGGGCTCTAGAGCACAGGCTCAGTAGTTGTGGCGCATGGGCTTAGTTGCTCCACGACATGTGGGATCTTCCCAGACCAGGGCTCAAACCCGCCCTGCATTGGCAGGCAGATTCTTAACCACTGCACCACCAGGGAAGTCCCATGGGCAGTCTTTTTAATTCCAGCCATCCCATTAGATGTGTAGTGCTATCTCACTGTGACTTTAATTTGCATATCTCTAGTGACTAATGATGTTGAGCATCTCTTCATATGCTATTTGCTATCTGTTTATCTTTTTTTTGTTTTTTTTTTGTGAAGTGTCTGTTTAGTAGACGGTGAAAGCACTTTGTAAAATTCAGTGTTCTTTTATGATTAAAAGAAAACCCTAGCAAACTAGAAATAGAAGCAAATTTCCTTAATCTGATAAAAGGTATCTATGACAAAAGCCTACACCAAACATGATACTGAAAGCTTTCTCTTGAGATAGGGAAGGAAACCAGGTTGACTGCTTTCATACTTCTGTTCAACATTGTACTGAAGAACTCTAACCAGTATAAAGGCCAAGAAAAATAAATAAAAGTACATAGATCAGAAAGGAAGGAAATAAAGCTGTCATTATTCATAGACAAGATTGTATACGGAGAAATTTCAAAAGAATCTATAGATAACCTATTAGAGGTAATAACTGAATATAGCAATGTCAATATACAAAAATCAATTAATTTTATTTCTATGCCAGCAGAAAACAATTAGAAAATGAAATTAAAATAGTACCATTTACAACAGCATAAAAGTCAAATGCCTAGAATAGATATATAGAAGATATGCAAGGCCTCTGCATAGAAAACTATAAAACATTATTGAGAAAAATTTAAGAAGACTTAAATAAAAGAAAGGATACACATGAACTGGAGAACTCAATATTGTAAAGATGTAAATTATCCCCAACTTGATGTCTAGAATCAATGCAATCTAAATCAAAATGACAGTAAAGGTATTTTTAGGACATTAATGTGATGATTCTAAAATTTATATGGAAATTCAGTGTGGCCAAGAGTAGCCAAGATAAACATAGTACATAGTTGAAGGAATTATACTAGATAAGAAAAAAACTTTGTTATAGAGTTACAGTAATTAAAGGTGGTATTTGAACAGCATAAAGAATCCAGAAGCAGACCTGCATATACATAGACATGATTTACAACAATGATAGCATTGCGGAGTAGTAGAAAAAGCATGCTCTTTCAATAAATGGTGCTGGGCAATTGGATATATATACTGAAAACAATAGATTTGGACATCTTCATACCATGCACACAAACAATTCCCAGTGAATTGTAGGTCTAGATGTGAAAGGTAAAATAATACAGTTATTAGAAGAAATTATTTTGGGATAGGCAAAGATTTCTTAAATAGGACAGACATATACACTAACTATAAGGTAAAATATTGATAAAATGGCCTATAGTAAAATCAAGAGCTTCTCTTCATTAGCACACCATTAAGAGAATGTAAAGGAAAGTCACAGACTGAGGGAAGATATTTACCTATAGCCAACAAATGGATACATTTCTAGAATGTTTTCAAGAACTCCTAAGAAAAGAAAAACCCAATAGAAAAAATGGGTAAAAAACTGGAACAGTCACTTCTCCAAAGAGAATATCCTAAAAGTCGGCCAACACATGAAAAAGTGCTCAATCTTTTTGATCAAAGGACAATGCAAATTAAAACCCTTATGAGCTAAAAATGTTGGTGAGGATGTGGAGCAACTGGAATGATCTTACATTGCTTGTAAGGAAGTAAAATTGGCACACTCACTTTGGAGAACTAGTGGTATCAACTAAGCTGATCATAAACACACTCTATGACCCAGCAATTCTCCTAGGTATAGACCCAAGGAATATATACATACATGTCCCAAAAGACATGAACAAGAAGAGTCATAAAAGCTTTTAGTCATAGTACCTCAAAACAGGAAACAATCCAGATGTCCTTCAATAGTATAATGGATAAACTAATTGTGGTATATTAGAACAAAGAATGCTATGCCATTTTATGGCAATGAAAATGAACTAATCACTGATACATGAAACATGAAGTTAAATCTCTCAAACCTGAGAGAAAAAAGCCTGAGAGAAAAGAGTTCATATTGTAGGATTCCAATGTATATAAAGTTCAAAACAGACTAAAGTAATTAATGATATTAGAAGTCAGGATAGCCGTAGTGTTTACGTTTGCAGAGAAGGGGGATAAGGCCCAGGGAAGGGACAAGACAAGGGCTTCTGGGATGCTGTTGTTTATCGCGGGGTCTGAGAAGTGATTCCATAGGTGGTGGTTTCTTTGTGAATATTCATTAAGCTGTACAATGATGATTTGTTTTCTGAATATATATTAAGCTTCAATTTTAAAGTATTAAAGAAAAGGAGAGAGCACTAAATCAAAAGATGGGAGGAAGAAAGAGAGGTCCAGCTGTGGGTTTGAGAGCAGCAGGGACTCTAGAGGCCCACCAGGGAGGTGGTCATACCCCTAAAAGAAAAAGCAGTGGAGTGAGTGAGGATGAGTGGGGAATCAGCAATGATTCCCCAAGCCCAGAGGTAGTCCCGGATTAGTGCATACTAACAAAACCAAAGGAATACATGGGCTGAGACAGTGGATCTCACCTGTCTGGATGGATGACCCAAGATCTGAGTACTTCTCCCCTCCCTCACCCAGACTCCCATCATCACGTCACCTTTTTCCACTGAGAAAGATCCAGAACTTGAAATAAGGAGGAATAGCATTTGTGCCAGTAATGGCTGGAGTTTAACTTTCCAACGACCTGGCAGAATGGGGGCTTGGGTTAAGTTTTAGGAAATAAAGTAAGATCTCTTCCTCCTTCTCTCCCCCTCATCCTTTCTTCTCATAGTTTCTTCCCAATTATCACCCTAGAGGCAGTGGGAGAATGACCAAAGCAATCTATTTGATATACTTCAGAGTGGCCTTGGGGCTTCCCTGGTGGTGCAGTGGTTGAGAGTCTGCCTGCTGATGCAGGGGACATGGGTTCGTGCCCCCGTCCGGGAGGATCCCACATGCCGCGGAGTGGCTGGGCCCGTGAGCCATGGCCGCTGAGCCTGTGCGTCGGGAGCCTGTGCTCCTCAACGGGAGAGGCCACAACAGTGAGAGGCCCGCGTACAGCAAAAAAAAAAAAAAAAAAAAAAAAAAAAAAAGAGTGGCCTTGTAGGTATAACCCAGGATTTACTATATTCCCCTAAAATTTGCTCTTACATACTAAAATGCACATATGTCAGGAGCTCTCGTCCCCAGAGACCTCTGTTATAAAATTCACTAGACCTTTCTGTACTTTGCCAGCCTTTCTGGAATATTTTTTGCCAGAGTGTTGGTCTTTTTGCATGGAGTTGCCCATCTTGGCAAAGTTCTGTGATATATTCCATGTGTTTGATGAAAAACTTGACTGCATGTTCTTCTAAGCACCTGAAACAGCAAAATACAGCATTTGTAGGATCACTTCACAATCTTGGTAAGTATGTTGATTGGGTTCTGTTGTATCTGCAGGATAAACTGAGAAATCTTGTGGGTAGAGGCTGAGATTTACCAAGTTCTATGACCCCAAATCCCAAACACATTGCACTGCTTGTAGTAGGAACTCTGTAAGTGTTCTCTGTTGATGTTGCTTACAGAGCTCCTGTAGGCTTGAATTTTATACATTTATTTCTACTGAGATAAGTTACATACAATATAATTCATCGGTTCAAAGTGTACATTTTTAAGTTTTGGCAAGTGTTTACAATTGTGTAAAATACCACAACAATTAAGATCTAAGTATATCCAACCTCCCCCACCCCAAAGCTCCCTATGTCTCTTTGCAGTCAATACCTTCCTAACCCTGGCATCTGGAAACCACTGCTTTTCTTTCTGTCACAATAGTTGCCTTTTCTAGAATGTCATATATGTGTAATCATACAATATATACTGTTTTGTGTCTATTTTTTTTCACTTAGCACAATGCTTTTGAGATTCTTCCATGTGGTAGCATGTATCAATAATTTGTCCCAGTTGCTACACATTCTCACCAACACATTTGGTAAGTCTTACTAATTTTAGGCATTCCAGTGATTGTATAGTGGTATCTCATTGTCATTTTAATTTGTATATTTTCATGTACTTATTTGCCATTTGTTTACATCCTTTGGTGAAGTGTCTGTTCAAATCTTGACTATTTTTTTAAACAATTGGATTATTTCACTATTGAGTTATAGAAGTTCTTAATATATTCTGGATACAAGCCCTTTATCATATATGTGTTTTAGAAATATCTGCTCCCAGTCTGAGGCTTGCCTTTTCATTTTCTTTCTTTTTTTCCGGTACGCGGGCCTCTCACTGTTGTGGCCTCTCCCATTGCGGAGCACAGGCTCCCGACGCGCAGGCCCAGCGGCCATGGCTCACGGGCCCAGTCGCTCTGCGGCATGTGGGATCCTCCCGGACCGGGGCACGAACCTGTGTGCCCTGCATCGGCAGGCGGACTCTCAACCACTGCGCCACCAGGGAAACCCACCTTTTCATTTTCTTAACAGTGTCTTTTCAAAAGCAAAAGTTTTCATCTTGATCAGGTCGAATTTATCAATTATTTTTTGTTTGTTTTTTGTTTGTTTTTCTTTTTTGTTTTTTTTCTTTGTATCGATTATTTTTTTTATGGTTTGTGATTCTTTTTTGTCTTGTCTAAGAAATCTTTGCCTAACTCAAGGTCACAAATATTTTCTTCTATGTTTTCTTCTAGAAGTTTTATACTTTTAGCTATTATGCTTAGTTCTAAGATTCATTCTGAATTAAGTTTTATATTTGGCATGAGATATAGGTCAGGTTTGTTTTATTGCATTTAAATATTCAATGGTTCTAGCACCATTTGTTGAAAAGAATATCCTTTTCTCTATTGAATTATTTTGGCATAGTCATCAAAAGTCCAAGAATTCTGTTCTTTTGACCTATATGTATACCCTTATACCAACAGCGCACTATCTTGGCTTTATAAGTTTTGAAATCAAGGTAGTTGCAACTTTGTTTTTCACTTTCAAAATTATTTTGACTATACTAGTTCTTTTTAAAGTTATTATTATATAAGTTTCAGGAGTACAGAATTGTAATTTGACACCTGTGTACGCTACAAAATGATCACCACCACAGGTCTAGTTACCATCCATCACCATACAGTTGATGCCCTTCACACGTTTCACCCCCCCAACACACTTCCCTCTGGGAACCATTGGTACTAGCCCTTATAAGCTCTTTCGAATTACCATGCAATTTATACAACTAGCAGGTCAATTTCTACCAAAAAACCTCTTTGGATTTGAATTGAAATTTCACTGAACCTATAAAACAATTTAGAGAGAATTAATATCTTAACTTTTTCGAGTGTTATGATCCATTAACGTGGTATATTTCTCCAATTATTTTCAACATTAAGTATGACAATGTTAATTGTAGGTTTTCTTATAAAAGCATTTTATCACTTCCAATCCTAGTTTCTTCAGAGATTTTAACAGGAACAGGTGTTGAATTTTATCAAATACTTTTTCTGCATCTATGGAAATGATCATATTATTATTCTTTTGGGGTATTCTAATGGGATTATACTGATTGATTTTCAAATGTTAAAACAATCTAGTATTTCTGGAATAAATTCTACTTGATCATGATATACTATCAATTTTGTATATTGCTGAATTCAATTTACTAAAATTTTGCCAAGGATCTTTTTGCATCCACATTCATGAAAGATATTAGCCTGTAGTTTTCTCTTTTTTGTAATGCCTTTGGGTTTGGTATCAGAGTAATGCTGGATTCATAAAATGAGTTTCTCTTTTATTTTCTGGAAGAGTTTGTGTAGAATTGGTACTATTTCTTCCTTAACTTTTTGATAGAATTTATGAGTAAAGCCATTTGGGCCAGGAGTTTTTTCAGTGGGAAGGTTTTTTAATGACAAACTCCATTTGCTTGTTAGATATAGGGTCTTCAGATTATCTATGTCTTCTTGAGTGAGCTTTGGTAATTTGTGTCTTTCAAGGAAGATTTTCCATTTCATCTCTGTCGTGTAACTTATTGGCATTAAGTTGTTCATAATAGTCCCTTTTTATCCTTTATGTCTGTAAGTTCTGTAGTAATATCCCTCCTTCATTTCTGATATTGGTAATTTGCATCTTATATCTTTTTGTTAAGACTGGCTAGAGGTTTATGGATCTTTTCAAAAGAAAACAGCAAGGGGGTTCATTGATTTTTTTCCCATTTCTGTTTTCTATTTCATTTACTTCTACTATTACCATTATTATTTCCTTCTTTCTATTTACTTTAGGCTTCATTTGCTCTTCTTTTTCTAGCTTTTTAAGGTGGAAGCTTAAATCATGGAATTTAGACCTTTCTTCTTTCTTAATATAAGCATTTAATACTGTGAATTTTCCTCTAATCCCTGTTTTAACAGCATCTCATGTATGTTGAAATGTTGTGCCTTCATTTTCTTCCTAAACTAGCTTCTATTTTTCTTATATCTTTTGACATATGGTTTATTTGGAAGACTGCTGTTTAATTTCCAAGTAGCTGGAGGGATTTTGAGTTTTTCTGTTGTTATTGGATGGAGGTTTTTTAAAATAAATGTCAATTAGGTCAAATTGGTTGATAATGTTGTTCAAGTCTTTTATATCCTTATTGATTATCTCTTTATTCATTCTATCAATATGGAGAGAAAAGTGTTGAAATCTCCCACATTATATTATTGTGAATTTGTTTATTTCTTTTTTAAGTTTTGTCAATTTTTGCTCCATGTATTTTAAAGCACTGTTTGGTGCATGCACATTTATAATTTTTACCTCTTCTTGGTGAATTGAACCCTTTATCACTGTGAAATGCCCCTCTTTATCCCTGGTAATAGTCCTTGTTCTGAAATCTATTTTTTCTGATATTAATATAGTCACTCCAGTTTTCTTTTGACTACTGTTAGCAAACTGTATCTTTTTGCATCCTTTTACTTTTAACCTATCTGTCTCTCTCTCTCTCTCTCTCTCTCTCTCTCTCTCTCTCTCTCTCTCTATATATATATATATATATATATATATATATATATATATATATATATATTTGTGTGTGTGTGTGTGGTATGCGGGCCTCTCACCGCTGCGGCCTCTCCCGTCGCAGAGCACAGGCTCCGGACGCGCAGGCCCAGTGGCCATGGCCCACGGGCCCAGCCGCTCCGCGGCATGTTGGATCTTCCTGGACCGGGGCACGAACCCGTGTCCCCTGCATCGGCAGGCGGACTCTCAACCACTGCGCCACCAGGGAAGCCCCCCGTGTCTTTATATTTAAAGTTGGTTTCTTAAAGGTAACATATAGTTGAGTTGGATCTTGGTTTTTTAAAATCTGTTCTGGTTATCCCTCTCTCTTTTTTTTTTAAGAAGATGTTGGGGATAGGAGTTTATTAATTAATTTATTTTTGCTGTGTTGGGTCTTCGTTTCTGTGCGTGGGCTTTCTCTAGTTGTGGCAAGCGGGGGCCAGTCTTCATCGTGGTGCGCGGGCCTCTCACTATCACGGCCTCTCTTGTCGCGTAGCACAGGCTCCAGACGCGCAGGCTCAGTAGTTGTGGCTCATGGGCCTAGTTGCTCCGCAGCATGTGGGATCTTCCCAGACCAGGGCTCGAACCTGTGTCCCCTGCATTAGCAGGCAGATTCTCAACCACTGCGCCACCAGGGAAGCCCTGGTTATCTCTTTTTGATTGGAGTGTTTAAAATTTTTACATTTAATGTAAAAATTTATATGGTTGGATTTAAATCTACCATTCTCCTATTTGATCTTTGTTCCTTTTTTCCTTCATTCTTTTGGATTAAATGAGTATTTCTTATGATTCAATTTTACCTTCATTGCTGATTTATTAGCTATACCTATTTTATTTTTAGCAGTTGCTTTAAGGTTTAGCGTTTACATCTTTAATTTATCACAGTAAAAAAAAACACCACTTCACATATAACGTAAGAAGTTTACAATAGTATACTTCCATTTCCCACATTCCATACTTTTTGTTATTTTGAGATACATTTTAGTTCTACATATATTATGAATCTCATGTTATTAGTTTTTTTAAAGACTTGTTTTAATTTTATTCATTTTTTGGCTGCATTGGCTCTTTGTTGCTATGCGCGGGCTTTCTCTAGTTGCGGCAAACGGGGACTACTCTTTGTTGTGGTGCACGGGCTCCTCATTGCAGTGGCTTCTCTTGTTGCAGAGCTCGGGCTCTAGGTGCGCAGGCTTCAGTAATGCAGCACCCGGGCTCAGTAGTTGCAATATGTGGGCCCTAGAGTGCGTGGGCTTCAGTAGTTGCGGTGTGTGGGCTCAAAAGTTGTGGCACGCAGTCTCAGTAGTTGTGGCACATGGGCTTAGTTGCTCTGCAGCATGTGGGATCTTCCCAGACCAGGGACCGAACTCATGTCCCCTGCATTGGCTGCCACCAGGGAAGTCCCTCGTGTTATTTTTCATTTAAACAGTCAATCATTTTTTAAGGAGATTAAAATAAGAAAAAATGTATTTTATATTTACCATTGTCAGTGTTCTTTAATTCTTTGGGTTTATCTAAGCTTCTGTTTGGTATCATATTCCTTCTGTCTGCAGAACCTATTTTAACATTTCTTGTAGTGCAAGTCTTCTGATAATGCATTCTCTAGGTTTTTGTTTGCCTAAAATAATCTTTTTTTCTTTCATTTTCTTAGTCATTTTTATTGGTAATAGAATTCTGTGTTGACAGTTTCTCTCCTCTCCCCAACTTTAAAATATATTACTCCATTGTCTCCTAACTTGCATAGCTTATGATGAGTGATCCACTGTAATTCTTATCTTATGTCCTAATATATCTTTTTTACCCACTATTTTAAAGTTTTTCTGTTTATCACTTTTATTCAGAAATTTGATTTTGATGATGACTTTGCATCATTTTATTATTTTCTTTATGTTTTTACTATTTTGGATTCATTGAAATTCCTGAATCTGCAGATTTATAGTTTTCATCAAATTTGGAAAATATTCAGCCGTTATTTTTTCAAAAAATTTTGAGCCTTTCCCCATCCTGGCTTCTTTCCTGGAGCTACAAGTATATGTATATAGATTACTTAATATTTTCCCACAATCACTGAGATTCTGTTCTTGCCCCTCTCCCGCACTTTCATTTGGACAGTGTATATTGCCTTCAAGTTCAATGATCTTCTGTAGTTTCTAATCTGCTGTTAATCCCATCTATTATATTTTTATTTCAAATATTGCATTTCTCATCTCTAGAAGTTACATTTGGGTCCTTTAAAAAAATATTTTCCATTTCTATCTTCATTATGTTCATGTTTTCCTTTACATATTTGAGCATGTTTATAATACCTGCTTTAATGTCCTTTTCTACTAATTTTTTAAAAATTCATTTATTTAATTTATTTATTTTTGGCTGCATTGGGTCTTCATTGCTGCACATGGGCTTTCTCTAGTTGCGGTGAGTGGGGGCTGCTCTTCATTGCGGTGCGTGGACTTCTCATTGCAGTGGCTTCTCTTGTTACAAAGCATGGGCTCTAGGCGTGCAGGCTTCAGTAGTGGTGGCTCAAGGGCTCTAGAGTGCAGGCTCAGTAGTTGTGGTGCATGGGCTTAGTTGCTCCACGGCATGTAGGATCTTCCCAGACCAGGGCTCGAACCCATGTCCCCTGCATTGGCAGGCAGATTCTCAACCACTGTGCCACCAGGGAAGCTCCTTTTCTACTAATTTTACGATCTCTGTCACTTCTGGGACTGCTAATATTGGCTGCCCTTTCTCTTGGATATGTGTCATATTTTCCTGTATTTTTCATGTCCAGTAATTTTGTACTGGATGCTGGACATTGTGAGTTTTACACTGTTGGGTACTGGATTTTGAAGTATTTCTGTAGAGTGTTGCATTTTTTTTTTCTGGTGCAATTTTCAGTAACTTACAGACCCATATGCTCCTTTCCAGCTTTTTAAGTTTTGTTATAGTGACTCCAGAGCAGCTTTTATTCTAGGAATAATTCATCTCCACTACTAAGACATGATATTTCTAGAGACTCTGCCCAATCAATCCTCATCTGATACAGTGTCTCTCTATTCTGGTTTATGGGAACATGAAGTAGTCCCAGTTCTGTGTAGGACCCAGAAATTGGTCAGCCCACTGCTTTCTGGTGGTTCTTTCCCCAGTCTTAGTTTCTTCTCATGCATGTGCCCATCATTCCTCAGCCAAAGACTTGAGGAGAACTCTCTTCCTATTTCTGAACTTTTTATGTGCAGGTCCCTCCTTTACGGTGTTCTACCCTGTAAATTCCAGCTGCTTTGGTCTCCCTGAACTCTGATTTCTATCTCCCCAGCTCAGAAACTAAGGTTTCCCTCACCCTGAACTGTGGCCTAGAAACTGCCCCCAGCACTAAGCTGGAGCAATTGTGGAGCTCACCTTGTTTTTCTTCTCTCAGGGATTATAGTACTGGGCTCCCTGTTGCTCAATGTCTAAAAACCATGTTTTCTATATTTCTCTGTTTTTTTAGTTGTTAACAGCAGGAGCATGATTTAATTTTCATAGAAGTTAATCTTTCAAGAACAAACTTGAGTTTTATTTTTATTTATTTATTTATTTATTTTGCGGTACGCGGGCCTCTCACTGCTGTGGCCTCTCCCGTTGCGGAGCACAGGCTCCGGATGCGCAGGCTCAGTGGCCATGGCTCACGGGCCCAGCCGCTCCACGGCATGTGGGATCTTCCCGGAACGGGGCACGAACCCGCGTCCCCTGCATTGTCAGGAGGACTCTCAACCACTGCGCCACCAGGGAAGCCCTTGAGTTTTATTTTGCTCAGCCTTTTTCCTAAGGAACTTACATCATTTATAAATACTAAGGAATGAAGGATTGAATAAATGATGTTATGCTCTACCAATCCTTTGCTCCTTCAGTATTTACTCTTCACTTTATTCTATCACCCTCACAGCAGCAATTCTCAATCGTTTATGGTGGACAATCTATACTAAAAACTTAATATTTAATATAATTATTGGCAACACACTCAAAGAAATTAAGAAATCAAAAACAACAGAAACAAGTCAATATTGATCACAGCACAATCACTACTCTAGTATAAGAATGTCTTTTAGGATCTATAAAAGCAGCCACTATTCACTTATCACATCTCAGTGCAGTGTTGTTGTCTTAGTAATAACCATCTACTCCCCTAGCTGCAATAAAGCTGTTATTTTTTAAATGCATTAGTGTGCTAGAATTATGAGTAATTTGAAAAGATTTAAGTTTCCTATTACAATGGTAATATGTACATATTGTCAAATTTTTGGAAAGATAAATTTAAAAGATTTAAAAAACAATCCATATTCCTACCACCCAAAGACAACACTATTAATAATGTTTTCCAGCCTTGTTACTGCGTACCTGTGAAGCCAGGATGAGAGAAGGTGCAGCCCAGGTGTGAATGGAGCACTGCGCAGATGTGCCTCACTGGTGCACTTGATTGTATAACTGTTCATGACAGGATGTCATGGGCCTGGAATCTAAGAAAGAGCAATGAAGATATATTAACTTCCTAATCAACAGCATATGTTTAAGCAGTTCCCAGGTGAGGGCCAGTGCAGTGATCAAGAGTATCCAGTCCTCTGTTCAAGGTTAATAGTCCTGGGTTCTGCCACTTAATAGTTCTTATTTGGATGAGTCACTTGACCTTTTAAATCCATTTCCTCTTCCATAAATGGAGATTGGTAACAGTACCTTCCTCTCACGTTGCTTGTGAGGATCAAATACGATGATCCACAAGTAGTAGTTAATGCTGCTTAGCCTACAGTAGGTTTTTATTAACACTAGATTTTAATACATGCACGGGGATAATATATTAACAGCTTAAAATAATAGCTGTCATTTCTTGAGCCCCTACACTCTTAAATGCCTTGTATAGAATACTTCATGCAATCCTTACAATAATCCAGTGAGGTATTATCCCCATTTTACAGATGAGAAAACTGAAATTCAGAGGGAGGGGTTAAGTGACTTACTCGAGGTCACACCAGAAGTAAGAGGTGGGATCAGGCTTTGAACCCAGGAAGTCTGACTTCTGCTTGTTCTGAACCACTATAATAACCTCTAAGGCAGCACACACTAAATGTTAACATGCTAAATGTTGACATTTACTATCCTTGAGTGTGTATGGTTGGTTTTTTAAAAATTAGGACATTGCATATAGTCCTGTGCAATGTACTATGCAAATAGAGTCCTATGCAAATATTTAGGCTGTCTTGAATTTTCACAGGATGCTGGGTGTCCCCAGAACTCAGTTTGAAAGTTCCTGAGGCAGTTCATTGTTGGGTAGTTCTAACTGCTAGAAAGTTCCTGCGTGAATCAGCTCAGAATAAGTCTCACTCCTCTTCCACATTGGTGAGTTTTGAAATGCAGGTCATAGCTTGTAGTCTTTTGTGAAGCTTTTGTTTGTTATGTGCATGTGTATGTGTGCTGGATCACAATATAAAATGCATTTCTTACCATGGGTCACAGTCAAAAAGTTTGAAAGCCGCTGTTCTATATGACTATTCTTCAGGTATTTGAAGGCAGCTGTCATAACCCACAACCTAAAGACTAATTCTCTTCTCCACAAGGGACCTCTTCAGCTTCTGCAATACCCTTGTAACATGGGGATTCCTCCCTTATACTGGGTACCATCCTCTGGCCCTATCACCAGATTCATCTGGGCCTCTCCTCAAATTGCCTTTGGGATGACTTCCTTGACCACTCTCTCTTCGGAAGCACCACCCATCTCTCTCTAGCCCCTGACCCTGTCTTATTTTTCTCAAAGCACTTTTCACTACCCAACATCATATTTTATATGTAATATATAAAATATTTTTTTACGATCTTCATCAATAAGATGTTCATCACTGAATCCCCAGTCTGTTTCCTGGCACATAGCAGTTGCTCAATAAATATTTGTGGACTGAATGAAGGGATGAATACTAGGAGTAGACACATTTTTTCCATAATGTATATAGATGTACTCATAATATTAAATACAACTCTTTCCATTAGGAGCTACATTCTAGAAAGATTTAACTCACAAAACTACAACTGTAGGCATGTTTTCATTCTACCATCTCTATGTTTTAAAAAAACCTTATTATTTATCTTATAGTATTATCACATATTTCATATATTTATGCATGTATTTTACTGTACAAGTATATTAATATATTCTAACTCATGTATACTGTTACCTTTATGTGGAATTTTATGGGACTTGCATGAGTATAGTTTTGACTATATGAGATTTTTATTGATTCAGTTACAATGCTATGGTGCATCTTGGAAGTATTTTATATTTTTCAAAGCAATCTCGGGTAAATAATCTATTTGATATTTTTCTGAAGCCGAGAAAGTATGTCGGAGAGCTGGAATAAACTTCCGCTGCCGGCTAGTGACCTCTAGATTCCAATCACAGCCTTTCGTTTCACAGATAGGTAAACCGAAGCTCCGAGCAGGGGTGGACCTGGGATTAGAATTTAGCTCTTTGTGGTCCACCTGCTGCCAGACGCCCCCAAACGTTTGTACACTCGCCGGGGCTGAGGCAGGGGAGTCAGATGCCCACGCCCCTCACCGGAGCTCTGTGGGGAAGGCATGCCCTGGTTATTATCACCACTTTTCAGGTGGGGACTCTGAGGGCACACCTCCAGGGAGGGGAACCTCCAACAGTGGCTTCTTCCGGCCCTCACGGCACCACCTAGCTCGGCAGCGGAATTCCGCACGCACCGGGCAGGCGGCGGTCTCAGTGGGTGTCCCATGCGGTGAGCCGGGTCCTTCTCCCCACGACCCTGGCATCCATCCCCCAAAAGGGACATCTTCCTACCTTGTCGGGTGCCCCAGGGCTGAATCTGGCCTGTCAACCTCCCTGTCGCTATGGCAACCACAGGCCTAAACATTCTAACTTCCACCTTCTGCCCGCTTCCTGATGAACTCGAGCCAATGGTGTCCTCCGTTTCTTTAGCGTGAAAAGTTGTTGGCCAATGATCAGAGGCATTTCAAAAACCGCTGGGAAGCTGCCAGAATTTTAGGGTTCAGGTTAACTACGTCAGGATGGGTGGGGAACCTTAATAGGGCTTATCTAGGCAACCCCACAAAATCTTGTGATAGACCCAAAGCCCTTAGACTTTTGCTCACCCAGAAATCCTACTTCAAGGAATAAACCTAAAAGAACTAACATTCATCGAAGCCCTGTTTATAAGAGCCAAAGAAAAAAGACTGAAACGGGCAACATACGAGGGCAGCCATGTAGTGTTCCAGGAGCCCCTCTTTACACACTTAAGAGCAATCACAGTGATCTTGTCATTCTCCCTCTTAGAACACTCCAAGGGCTCCGCTTTAAACTTAGGATGAAATCCAAACATCTTCATATAAGCTGTCCCTTGTCCGTCCCGCTCCCGCTTCCCACGCGTCAGAAAAATCTCGCACCAGCCACGCTGTCCTTTGGGCAGTTCCTACAATATGTCAACCTCGTCCTGCTCTCGGGTGTTCCCTCTGAGTTCGCTTGGTGTCAGGGTCTGAACCACAACTGCCTCTTTCTCATCATCGAGGTCTCTGTCCAAATGTCATGTCTTCACCTGTAAAATGGGCATGAGCCCAATGTCTCACTCAGGGGGTTGTTGAGAGGATCTGGAATGAAATGCATGTGAGTGAAAAAGCAGAAGCTCCATGCACGTATTAATTATCTTTTAAATACAACTCATTTTGTAAATTTTTAATTTTTAAATTGAAATATAGTTGCTGTACAATATTATATGTTACAGGTGTACAGTATAGTGATTCACAATTTTTAAGGTTATACTCCATTTATAGTTATTATAAAATATTGGCTATATTCCCTGTATTGTACAATATATCCTCGAGGCAATTATAACTATTACACTTGTACATTACGGAAGCATTCAAGTGCTGGGCTTACTGGTGGACCTTAAGTATGGCTGAGCTGGGGACGTACCGGGAGGCTTGGTATATTGTGCTGCCAACAGGTGTTCCGGGAAGACAGGCAAGGGGAGATTTTTATGCGGGCCTTGAAAGATGTGTAGGATTTGAATACCTGGTGAGAGCGTGGGGTGGGGCAACAGCAGGAGCAAAGCCCGGGAGGGGGCTCTGAGGATAAGGAGGCAGGACACCTGGCAAGCTGCCCACCTGTAGGGCAGGTGGAGTGAGCAAGTCACCGGAGCTTTCTAGACACAGCCCAAGGAGGGAGCGGAGTTTCGTTCCAACGTCCTTCCTGTGGCCGCTAGAGGGGACCCTCTCTAGGCGAGCGCAAAGCTCCTGCGGGGCGCCGCCTCCTCAAGGCTCTCCCCCTACACTTCAAGCAAGCTTCTCGGCGGAGCCAATGCCGGAGGTCTGTCCCACCCACCCCCTCCTCGCAGCCACTCGCCTGCGCCAAATGTCCGACAGCTTTTGACTGGCAGGCAGTCTGGCAAATCAAATCGCTGCCTTTGAAAGCAAAACACTGCAGCACTCAGGCAGCTCTGGGTTGCGGAAGGAATCTAGGAGGCTGTGCCTCCGGGTTGCGCGAAGAGTCTAAGTCATTGCTCAGAAACCTCTGATAGGTGGGCCTTAGCGGAAACGCCGCCGGTGAGTAGTGATTAAGACTAAGGGCGGGGGAAGGGGGACTTGAATTCACACTTCGTTTCAGGAAAAGTGAATGCATTTGTGATCATCTACCGTAAATATCTTCCTTCTTGTCATTTTGGGTCTCATTGCCTCAGAATGCTTTTTCCATTTTCTAATCGAGGAGAGGGGCGTGGATTTGCCTTAGTAAAGGTGATGCCAGGCGTTACCAAATCAGGAAGTGAAATAGAGTAACTTCGCCTAAATTGTTCCTATACACGCCGGCTTGGGCGATACCAGATGGTGGAGTTAGCAGGTGGATGAGAGAAGACCTTCTTGATCCATGCTGGCCTCTGGAAGTAGTTTCCAGCGCATTGGGTGGGGACTTTAGCGTGTAACCCTTTAGTGAGCCAAAGCCCAGGAAAGGGAAAGCGCTTGGCCTGTAACTGGCACTCAGCAACCGGAAGCTGAATTGGCAGGTGTTGGGAAAGGGCGCGTTTGAGTTGTTTGTTCAGGCAGAGCCACATTCTATCAGTAGGGTCTAACAAAATACAGACCCTACTCTTAGCAGCCACGAGCTACGTTTCTCCAGGCTGGGAAACCGTATTCTGTGGGTCAGTGAAGTAATTCATTGAGATGAGGGCTGGGGGATGGAGTGGAAGCCATCACCTAGTGAATTATCTTTCCTTTTTGAGTCAGCGGCCCTGTGCTCACTGGTGGCTGTGAGGGCCTCAAAATTAAGGGATGGCTGGCAGCACAGAGTTGGCTCCTTGCCTCTAGGGCATATGTTAGTCCTGGAAAAGTGCTTTGAAGTCAGGAAAAGAGAGTCGCTGGGCAAAGAACGTGTGCCTTATAAGGGAGGGCAACTTGCAGAGAGTTCCTCCAAGGCTTTGAGTTCCTCCAAGGCTTTTAGTCCCAACGGCTACCCAGCTGAGGGAGAGTTTTCTGTCTTTGCAGGCCATGATGCCTCAGAGGCCTGGGTTTCCTGAGGCAGAGAGGGAAGCTGCTTTTTCAAAGCGAATTAAATGAGAGTAACCACAGCCTCTACAAAGGAGGGCAAAAACAGAAACCCACCTGGAGGAACCAGCTGATCCAAAGGAGGTTAGTTAGGGGCCTGGATTCCCATCAGCCCCTTGGCACATCCCTGTGGTCTCTCTGACGTGCTGTGGGCGGGGCTAGCTATACGGGCTGTATCTCTGGAGTCGTGGTTGGTTAGGCCTGAGTAAGCCGTTCTCTTCTTGCCCGTGAAGCAGCCACGGTGCCCCAGGTGCTTCACAGGCCTGTCTATAGCCAGTCAGCAGGTATGTATGGAGGTCACCGTGCCAGGCTCTGGGCTAGATCTCAGCAGGGAGCAACGGAGCAGGAGATTCAGCAAACTGCTTCCCAGAATTTGTGCTCCACTGCCCCTTCACCTCACGGCTGAAAGCCTCTAAGAGGGTCTCAGAGATCAAGGGAACCCTGGGCCACCCTTTCTTCCTAAGGCATAAAAGTATAGTGAAGAATAATTACGCTTTTCACAAGATTACAAACAAATATTCGTAGGGCTTTACAGTCAGGGAGGTCTGGTTATGGGATGTGGGTTACAAAGTTATCTGATGAGTGTACTTCATGTATATATATATATACCGAATATATAACCTCATCTAGAGACAGAAGCAATCCTTTAACTTTGAGGCCCTTTGACAAAGTGAGACCTGGGCTACATTGTCTAAGTGCTGCCCGTGTGCTAAGCCCTGCATCTGATGTCTTCTAGATACTGGACTCAGTGTTAGTCCTATAACATAAGACTGTGCTGTTCACACCAGGAACCAGAATTCCTGGGCCTAGGGCTAGATAACAGAAGGAACTGGAAGCTACTGGAAAGATAGGAGGCAGCTTTCTCACACCTTGAGGCACAGCAGAGACTTTGTTTGGCACGCAGTAAGCCCTCAAATATTCGTTGCTTGAGAGAAAGAAAGGTGTATTCATAGGCAAATTAAATAATTAGACCGATAATAATAAAATTAATAATAATAATAACTGACATTCATTGACCATTCACTGTGCACACATTTTATATGCATTATGTCACCAAATTCTCATAACACATGGGTGCGGAATATCCATGTTTCACAGCAGAGGAGACTGGCTGAAAAGTTAAATGACTTGGCCAAGGTAAAACAGGTAGCACATGGCGGATCAAAAGTAATTTAAAATATTTTTATATTAAAATAAACATAGACTTTGCAGTAGAATCCAAATTTGTATTTTTTTTTTAGTATAAGAAGACCTCAAAGAAACTCTTGGCACTTGCAGAAGGTATTTTGGCCATGCTTCCTCTAACACTAAGGGCGTACTTCCTCTTTCTCTATTTGGTATAAAAGCTTGAGATGCCCTGAAAATATCAGTCCAATGAAGTTAATGGGAATTACCGTCATTGCTGATTTTACTTGAGGCCACATTTTACCCCTGTTCTACAGATGAGGCACCTGAGACTCCCAGAGGCAAAATGATCTGGTCACTTAGGTCTTCCCCCTCCTGGTCCAATGTTGTATCACCTGTGCTAGGCTGACCCTCAGAAGCAGGACAATTCTTCCATCTTCCACGGAGATAACTTTTCTTCTCATTCTTTCTTTCCTGCATCAGAATGTAGATGGTTCCTGTTTTATGGCAGTGGGATTTTTTTCTTTTGTTGGAGTCCTGGAGAAGTAGATGTAGGTGGTGTTCTACTTCTTATGTCGGGGAGCCTATAGAAAAGTAGCATTTAAATGAGGATATGATGGAAGGAAGGAAGCAAAGGAGGCGAGGGATGGGGTTTTTAAAGGGCCGGGAAAAGGCTTTGAGGTAGGTGAGCCATATCTTTATTTGAGATGATAATGTTTCAATGTTTCATTGTACATGCATTTTTAATGTTCTTCCCCACCCTCTAGAGCACCTCGAGAATCAGGAAACGCATCCCTGTTTGCCTGCCTGGGAAGAGATCTAGAAACTGGCACGTCTCTGAGGGAAGATGAGGAAAAGGCTGTAAATCGGCCAAAAGAGCCTTGAAGTACTCTTTCCGCGTGGGAAAGTGATGGCTGGTGGAAGGAGGCGAACCCCACAAGGAAAGATGGCTTAGCAGCAGCTGCAGCTGCCAAACCAGGCCCGGTGGGATATGCCCTTAGACCACCATGGACGGAGCCCACAGAGCAGCCCTGCAGCTGCAGCAGCTCCCGCCCGCGAGCAGTGCTGACCCTGTGAGTGAGGCTTCCTTCTCCTACAAGGCAAGAGCTTTTATTTTTTTGGTTTGGGAATTTTATATTTTTCTAACAAGAAAGTAACACGGTACAGCATTGGCTAACAGATAGGTCCAGGGTCCGTGTGCCTATCGCTGGCAGAAACAGGCAGACCCTCCACGCGTACAAGAGAATGTGTAATCAAAAGAAATGTTCATTAAAATACATAAAAATAGGAAGGTAAAAGGAATTCATTCCCACTTAGAAGACTTGATTTTTTTGAAAAATCACCTGCTCCATTACTCAGAGACAACCTTTGTTCATATTTCTGTATATTTCCTTCCTGTCTTTTTCTGGTATTACAGATTGGGGATCAGATTGTACAGAGAGTTTTGTTCCTTGGTTGTTTCCCTTAACCTTGTTTGTGGACTATTTCCCCACGTCATTGAGTAGTGATTGAAAGCATGCTCTCTGAATGATTGCACAGTAATCTGTTGAGCTGCTGTATCAGAATTTGCTGGAAAGACCTCCTATTGTTGGATGTTTAGGTTGTTTCTAATCTGGGATGACTGTAAATGCTGCAGTGAACATCCCAGAGAGCGTGCTCCTTTGCTATCTCTAAGAATTGGATAGGGCTTCCCTGGTGGCGCAGTGGTTGAGAGTCCGCCTGCCGATGCAGAGGACACGGGTTCGTGCCCCGGTCCGGGGAGATCCCACATGCCGCGGAGCGGCTGGGCCCGTGAGCCATGGCCGCTGAGCCTGCGTGTCCGGAGCCTGTGCTCCGCAACGGGAGAGGCCACAACAGTGAGAGGCCAGCGTACTGCAAAAAAAAAAAAAAAAAAAGAATTGGATAGCCCTGGAAGAGGCAGTCTCTCCCCAACAAGCGAGGTCACAAATGCCAGTGCATCAAGAATACAGCAAATAAGAAAATATAGTTAATATAATTGCCCTTGTGGTGAATGGATGCCAAATAGACAAACACAGAATTTAAGAAAACACAGAACACTCTCCGTGATGAGGTTTCTAATAAGTTTCCATTTTAATCACAAATTTTATTCAGTTACTTATTACAGAAATATCTTCATGCCAGAGCAAAGGTAAATAAGTCATAGTGACTCTACCAAAGAGCTTAAGAATTGAGGTGGCAGATAGGCATGTGAACAAAGGGTGATGAGCTGACCGAAGTACCAGGGGGGATAAAGGGAAGAAGGCTAGGCTTCAAATCCCTACCTGTTCCTATCTAAGTGATTAGACGTAGGGCTTAGGTAACCCTCAGAGCTTCTCTTACGGGTGGGATGGTGGTAGCAACACCTCCCTCCATCCCCCATCCTTCCTGGGCTGCATGGATCAATGAGAAAGCACGTAGCCCAGTGCTAGGCATGCAGGAGGGGCTTGACTCACCGCTTGACTCAGAAATGTCTCGTGGTTACAAACAGGAACAGATGAAGGTGCACAGAGCAGAGGAAGGAGTAGTTAATTCTGCCTGGGGGAAGGGGAAGGGGTTTCTAAGGGGAAGCTGTCTCTTTCCTCCTTGATTTTAAGGCTATTTTGGTTGCAAGGAATAAAAATCCATGTCAGAGACGCTGAAGGGAAAGGTAAAATTATTATAAGGCTACAGGGTAGCTCATGGAACCCAGGGGCAAGAAGGGCCGTGGGGCTTGAAAGGTGGTAGAACTCTTAATCACACGTTCAAAAGAGGGAGGATCTGATTGACCCAGCTTGGGTCAGGTGTCTACATTCGTCCAATCAGTAGTGGCTGGGGGTGGGGTCCTCCAGCAAACATGGTGTCTCCACGCTGTGGGCTTGTGGCTGGGTGGGTTTTCCCAGAGGCATCTCCTACCTTTGGGGAAAACATGGAGAGGCCCCAAGTCCACGTTGATGGGGGGATGGCGTTAGAAACAAGCAGTTTGCCCTGAGTTACAGCCCCGCCCTCACCCTACCCAGCAGGGAATGGATTCTGGTTGTTGGGGGAGGGTGGTCTGTGAGACCAACAGGCTGAGCTGCCCGAGGGGCGGCATCCTTGCGGGTCTCTGACACTGGAGGCTCTGCTTCAGCCTGCAAGAGTCGGGCCTCACTTTCTTCTATTTAGCAAATAGGTCTTTCAGCTGAGCACCTGCCATATATGTGCCCATGCTGGGTGGGGCGGGAGCTATGTAGGTAATTGAGATATCTCCTCCCTGAAGGAGTCTAGAAGGGTGGTGGGGAAGCCATTTCCACAAGTATCTACCCTTCAGGACAGAATTTGGCATAAAAAGAGAGATTCAGCGGGGTGTTAAGAGCATGGCCTTTGGAATCAGGGAGACCTGGCTTCCAGTCCCAGCTCTGTCACTTTGTAGCATTATAATTTGGGGAAAGTCATGTAATTCCTCTGTGCATCAGCATTAAGTTCATCCTATAGGGTGGTTATGAGGATGACCTGAATTTACAGAAAAGGAAACTGAAGCTGCCTGCACCATCTCCTGTTTTCTGCCTGTGGTAATCCTACCCACCCTTCCAGCTCCAGCTCAAATATCACCTTTTCCATGAAGCCTTTGTCAGTCTTCCTGGCAGGAAAATATAGGTCCTTTATCCACACTTTTATAGCCAATTCACAATTACTATGGTAATCATCATCATAATAATAGCAACTAACATTTGTTGTGTTTACTGTAACAGGGACTGTGTTAATCCTCACAAAAGTCCCGTAAGGTAAGTACTATTATATCCCCATTTTACAAATGAGGAAACTGGCACAGAGACGTTAATTAACTTGCCCAAGACCACACAGTCAATAGGTCATAAAACTGGAATTTGAAACAAGCCTGTGCTCTGCCAAAGCCCGTGGTTTTATCCACCACTTCCTCTTGCCTACATTGTGCTCAGCACTCTGCAAGGCCCCTTCTCTCCCTGATACTGGTTATTAAGTGTCAAAATAGCAGTCGTGGATAAGGTAATGCCTTACCTGCTGGAGAAGGTAAACCTGAAGCCAGGTCACAGGTGTAGCAGAGCCCCTTAGCCAGCCTGCTGCATCCCTTGCGTTTGAATATGAGTAACCCTCAGAGCAAGCCAGAATGCAGTTTATACTTAACTGTTAGCATTTTAAGCCCAAGGGACTATGAGAGTTCATTTTAAATAACAAGTGATGACAGTCTTGTCACTGTGGTATGTAAATAGATGCTGTTGTTGGCAGATGTAAAGCAGGCGCTGGAACAGGAGATCTGAGCTGAGGTTTCACTTGGATACCAATATCCAAGGTTACCTGCCTCTGCGACCTTTGGCTGCTTTTCTGCGAACAGTTTCTTTTCTTTCAGAGTTGTAGCTGGTGAAAGATCAATTCTTGGATCAGAGAATATCAGAGCCAGAAGGGTCCTTAGAGCTGTTGCTAATGCTAACGATAAAAATGAAAATTGTAAAAATAATAATGGTAGCAGCTAGAATAGTTTTAATATTTATTACATGAGGGTTTACAGTCAGCTTCATTTTTCAGAGGGGAAGCTGAGGCTTCAGAGTGATTGCCCTGAAGTCACACAGCAGTAAGTGGCAGAGGCAGGACCCCAGCCCAGGTCTGCTGGTTTTCAAAATCTGTATTGGTAAGCTGAAGCAGAGAGGGAAGTGACTTTGGGTCTGCTGCCCCCTTCCCTTGATGGCTGGGTCTGTTGGAGCCATGGCTTGAACCTGCCCCTCAGTGGGAGCACCGGTGTTTCAGTCTGCACCTTTTCGTAAGGCACAGAGTCATTGATCCCAAGATCGAATCCCTGTCCTGGGTTAGCCGTCCACATGTACTTATGAGCACTTAACACTTTGAATAACTTTGGTGAAAACCCCCGGGTGGTTCCTCAGCCAAAAGCAGAGCATGCTGGGTCGAGACGTCTCCCAGCAGTGTCCAGAGCTGGAGGCTCCGGTTGCTGTCCTCCTCCCTCCCTGCCAGTAGACCTGGACACCACCATTTCACAGTTTACAGTGCTGAGGTTTGGAGGAGGAACTTAATGTCAGGAGCCCTGCTGGTTGTCGCCTCAACTCTGAATTGCCCTCCACCAGGCACTTGAGGGCGGCTGGTAGGTGTGTGTTCAAATTGTGTAACCCCTGGGCTGCTGGCAGCTTCCTTGCTTGACTTTAAATGCTCATAAAATTGAACCAATCACCACTTCACAAGGGTTTGGGGCATAATTAGCGTTGATGAAGCCCTTTGAAACCCTTGGATGAAAGAGCCTGAAGTTGTATTGCGCTGTTACTGTGTCTGTAGCCAGTCGTTATGAGTGGAGATTAATATGCTTGAGGTAATGGCTTTTAAAAGAAACCTCAGCTTCCTGTGTCATTAGTGGGAATGTAGCCCTTACAAGGTGGGGATCTTTTTTTCTTTATTTTGCCACCTTTGAAGGACACCCCAGAGAATACAGTGGGAGACATATTCTCATCAGGAAACTGGAAGTCAGACCTCTAACTTTAAGTTCTCCCATCCTCACCTTGGACAGTTTATTTAACTACTCTGAGTCTTCCTTCATTCATCTCTAAACTCCTTCCAACTTGTATGCTAAAAATAGGACTCATAGTAGTACCCACTTCATAGAGTTATTTGTGGCTCAAAGGTGATGTGTAGAAAGGGCTTAGTGCCATGCCTGATATATATATATATATATATATATATATATATATAAAATACATGTGATATAATATATAAATGCTCCATAAATATTATTATGGTAACCTTTTAACCTTGTTTTTTTTTGTTGTTGTTGTTGTTGTTTGTGGTACGCAGGCCTCTCACTGTTGTGGCCTCTCCCGTTGCAGAGCACAGGCTCCGGACGCACAGGCCCAGCGGCCATGGCTCACGGGCCTAGCCGCTCCGCGGCATGTGGGATCTTCCTGGACCAGGGCACGAACCTGTGTCCCCTGCATCGGCAGACGTACTCTCAATCACTGCGCCATCAGGGAAGCCCTTAACCTTGTTTTTGATGCTTAGACTGGTTTATCCCTGTGAGCTTCACAATTTCATTTCCTGGTTTCACCCCTCCACAGCCTCCTCCCTGAAACAGCATTGACTTGTCTTTGTGGCCACAGCTGCTTGTTTCCCATCTTCATCTCTTTACTTGCCTATGGCGAGTTGTTAGCAACACTGTCGACCTAAATAGACCTAGGAGGCAGTAATCAAGCAAAAAGAGTTCATTCCCGATCCAAGAATTACAGTTCAGGGCACACAGATTCAGGTGCCAAGTCGAGGGCTTTTAAAGGTGAAGAAGGGAAGTTTGCATCACAAGGGATTTTCATTGCAGTTGGAGGGAGAAGCTAGTCTTGGCTGAGCGTGACTGAGCGCTCAGGCCATCACTGGGGCGTGAGGGGGGCAGTTTGGTACTGTGACAAACGGCAAGCGTTCTTGCAGAGTCCTTAGAGTACTCATGGTTTGGCCTGGTTCAGAAGTTCATGGCTCCAGCCAGTGAGGACATATACAAGGTCCACCTCCTTAATGGCCTCCCAGCCCCATTTCATTTTTATTTATTTTTAAATTTATTTTTATTTATTTTTTATTTTTGGCTGCATTGGGTCTTCATTGCTGCACACAGGCTTTCTCTACTTGCGGCGAGCAGGGGCTACTCTTCGTTGCAGTGCACGGGCTTCTCACTGCGGTGGCTTCTCTTGTTGCGGAGCGTGGACTCTAGGCATGCGGGCTTCAGTAGTTGTGGCATGCAGGCTCAGTAGCTGTGGCACGCGGGCTTTCGTAGTTGTGGCTCACTCGCGGGCTCTAGAGTGCAGGCTCAGTAGTTGTGGCGCTCGGGCTTAGTTGCTCTGTGGCATGTGGGATCTTCCCGGACCAGTGCTCGACCCGTGTCCCCTGCATTGTCAGGCGGATTCTTAACCACTGCGCCACCAGGGAAGCCCCCCAGCCCCATTTTAAAACCCTGACTTAAATGACTCCATTTTATGTCACATTTCACAGCACATTCTCCAGCAGCCTTGTGGATTCAGTCTCATCAGAGGACAGCTTGGTATCTCTGGGTAATAATAATGTAGTGGCTATCAGTTATAGGTCGAACCATAAGAAACTACCACTTTTGTAGGTCAAAACTGGTTGGATATTGGCAATTTCTATGGTTCACCCTAATTCTTAGTTACTGAGTTAAGTGTTTCTTCCAAATGATCTCAAGAAGTTCATGCACCAGCTCTGACAGAGGGGCACCGTCATCCCAACTAGCAGAAGAGAGTGGAACCGAGGCTTAGTGAAGCAGATCTCAGCAGCCTGCCTCCCCTGAACCTGCAGCTGTCCTCTGAACAGCCCCCGCTCAGGTCTCCATTTCTGCACAGTTCCTGGGGCCTGTTTCCAGCTCTCCCCTGTCTCCCACTAAGGTGTTAAAGCAGCTTTGAAGTGTTTTTGGAGCAGCAACCAGAGTCTTTTTGTCTCCTACCTGCCGAAGGCAGTTCCTGCAAAATCACTGCCACTTAACACTTTGTAAGAATTTAGTCATTAGCGTAGGTAAACTGAGTTATTAGGCAGAGTGCCTGCCTGGACCCAAGTTCTTTGCCTCCCATGAGGTTGAGGTCCTTGCTTTCAATCCTTAGGAGCCACATGTAGTGAAGGGCTTGCTTTGAGGTCCTCAAACTTGCCCCTCTAAGGAAACACTGTGTATTTCCTCACACTTTCTTTTCATTGACATCTAAAACTTAAAACTTTTGATTAGAAGTTTAAATATTCACAAAGTATGTAATTCCTGACACATTTAAATTCTTTTTTTTTTAACTCTTACACATACTTAACTAAAGCCCCCAGAATATAAAGACCACTTGATTCCTACCATCAGACTTCTGAAAAGACTCTTCTTGAACAGTTGGAAAGTTTACATCATTCCTTTTCCTTCTTGAATTTCTATTTCCCTTCCATTTCCCCACAGAATTTTATCCCCAAATTGTGTCAGCTTAAAGAGAAACACACAACCTAAGAGTTGTGACTTAAGTTTTTTTCAGAGACCTTACTGAGGACTATAGCCTGGGAGACAGATGCTCAGTAGCTCTGAGGAAGCTGTTCTGAAGAGGTTGAGGGGAAACCAGTTTATACGTATGTGATTTTTGGCTAAGAAATACATGCGGTAAAGTATACATCTCGGTCAAAGATTACTGCTGGTCACAGAGAACAGATATCTCAAGTTAATGATTTAGTGCTTTTTTTTATGTGTGGGAAGATGCAAGAATCTGGGTTCATTCAAATTCTTCCTGAGATGTGCATCTAACTATCTAAGGGGCCTGCTTGTCCAAGCACAGAGCACCCTGTCATTGTCTTAATTTCCATTCAGAGTGTACTGTCAGTCATCGACTACAACAAATTACAGCTTAATCCTTGCAGAATTGGGTGGTGAGCAAAAACACTCTTGTTCTTCTTTGTTTATATGTGTCTGTCTTTCAACACTTAAAATTTTTATGGACACCTATCATACTTCTCTACAAGAAAGAATGTAGAGTATGTAACCAAATTTCTTTTTTAAAATTTCCTTTGATATAAGGTTCATAGGTATTGATTCAATACAGAATTTTTTATACAATTGAATAAAAGCAATTGATTAATGCAGTATAAATTTTTATCATCATTATTGAACAAAAATAACTTTGTGTTAGAAAAATGTATCTGAAAAGATTTGGACTTGATTTTCAATATTCAACGTAAATATTATTAATTGGTAGAATGAGATAGAGTTTAGCATCAATCCTGTTGCAAGCTTTGGTTTTTGTGGCTAGAAGTGCTGAGGCTCTTCATGTACCCTGAATGGAAGAAGTATTGTTAGAGCAGTATCACTGAATTCTTTCAACTCCTTCCAAGTTATGTGCTAAAAATCACGTAGTGATAAACTAGTTTTATTGACCTATCAGCTAACAGTATGATTAAGCCCTCATTCATTTTTGTTCAAAGCAACGTACTAGACACACTTAATTTAGAACAGGATTTGTTCTTGCTTTTACAGTTTCCATGAAGTTTACCAAAAAAGCATGATCAACTATGCCGGTCGCTTTTTTCACTTAGAGGCACATTGGGTTAATCTCATATATCCAGAAAGGATTGGGGAAATTGAAATATTATTAATTTTACTACACCTTTGCCCTTACTATATTGTAATACATATATGTGTACATATATTTTAACTGTAGAATATAATGCAAATATTTACTATATTTGTACATGTATTTATCCCTTGCTTGAATATATTTTTGTCAAAACTTAGAACTGTGGGTGTAACCTAATTAACAAAGCTAGTCTTTATCTTACAAACATCAGTTAAATCAGACTTTCTGATTTCAGTATATCTTAACAAGGGCCAAGTTATCCCATTCTGATATCTGTCATGGCTTACAGGAATACATATGAGAGAGGGAGAGAAAACAGTTCCTAGAATGGGCATTTATCACTAAAGAAATCTCCCAGGAAACAAAATTTCAAAATTCCCCTGGGTTTCTTAGTGGTTTTACAACTTGGGGCAATGTACCAGAGTAAGATTCCACATGAGTGAAGGACAAGCCTTTCTTTGATAAAGTGGGAGGAAGCTACAGAGAAAAGTAAGAAAGGGGAACAATAGGAAGCTAGCAAAGGGCACAGATGGAAATGAGGATATGGTGATTGAATCCCTTAAAACTGTCAGTCTCGGGCTTCCCAGGTGGCGCAGTGGTTGAGAGTCCGCCTGCCGATGCAGGGGACACAGGTTCGTGCACCGGTCCGGGAAGATCCCACATGCCGCGGAGTGGCTGGGCCCGTGAGCCATGGCCGCTGAGCCTGCGCGTCCGGAGCCTGTGCTCCACAACTGGAGAGGCCACAACAGTGAGAGGCCCGCGTACCGCAAAAAAAAAAAAAAAACAACAACAAACCTGTCAGTATCAGCAAAACCTTTGTAGAAGAGAGTCTCTGGGCCCCCCAGTCTGAAGGATATGGCCTTCTAGATCTTGCTACCCTGATTTCTCTTTTAGAAACAGTCCTAATGACATCGCTCAGAGCCTCCCTATCATCTCCAAGCCCAAATCCAAACCCTTTGAAGTAGAGAAGCCCCCTCCCAATCTGGCCAGCCCACCCCTAAGCCTTATCCCTCTACACTCAGGTTTCTTCTATCTTCTGTGGACCCTCGCCTAGCTATATAGAAGCCCTCATTGTTCCTCAAGCTCTCACACACACATCCCCTTTTACCTCTCAGTGCCTTTGAGCCCACTTCCTGGGTCTTATCCCTCCACATCACCTTCTTTCCATTCCACAAAGGCACCATGCTCATTCCCACCATGGGGGCTTCCCACCCCACCCCCATCACTCTACGTCTTCAGATCTCTCTCTGAAACCATTCTTCAGAGATGCTTCCCTGACTTCCCTTAATCCTGGGTCTCTCACACACTAGATCAGACCTCTGTGCTTCTCCTAGGTAGCTCTAACTGAAGTGTGCTTAAAAATAATCAGGTGTTTAATATATACTGCATGAGGACCGGGACAGCGCATGGTACGTTGGCAGTCAGTGCATGGCACACACTAGGCACTGAATAAGTGAATAAGTGTCTGGAATGCTCTTCTTCCCTCCTCTGTAAAGTGTCTGTATTCTGTACTAGCCTAGGAACCTTTGAGTCAAGAACCAATTCCCCAGCCCTTGATAATAGCTACTAATTATTGAATACCTATCCTGTGTCAGGCATTGTTCTAGAGCTTTAAATATTCCATAGCTTGACATAATAGTTAAGAACATGGGCTCTAATGTCAGACTACCTGGGTTCCAGTCCTGCTTCATCCACTTACCAGCTACCTCATACCCTCTGTGCCTCAGTTTCCGCACTGTAAAATTAGATAATAATACTACCTACCTTATAGGGTTGTTATGAGGATTAAATGAGTTAATATATATGAAGTACTTGCAATAGTATTTGGCATGTAGTAAGTGCTTAATAAGTACTGTTGTTTTTCATTATCGCTGTCATGATTATTTCTAATATTTACAATAAACCCAGTCTGTCAGTTTCCAAAGGCTGAGCTCTCTCTAGTAGAAGAGCTGGCCAGCCATGTAAAAAGAACTCAGGCTGGGACTTCCCTGGTGCCACAGTGGTTAAGAATCCACCTACCAATGCAGGGGACACAGGTTCGACCCCTGGTCCAGGAAAATCCCACATGCAGCAGAGCAACCAAGCCCATGCGCCACAACTGTTGAGCCTGTGCTCTGGAGACCGCGAGCCACAACTACTGAGCCCACGCACCTCAACTACTGAGCCCATGTGCTGCCGCTAGTGAAGCACACGCCCTCTAGGACCCATGTGCCACAACTACTGAGCCCACGTGCTGCAACTGCTGAAGCCTGCATGCCTAGAGCCCATGCTCTGCAACAAGAGAAGCCACCACAATGAGAACCCCATGCACTGCAATGGAGAGTAGCCCCAGCTTCTCTTGTGGCTTCTCTTGTTGTGGAGCATGGGCTCTAGGCGCGTGGGCTTCAGTAGTTGCAGCACATGGGCCCTAGAGTGCATGGGCTCCAGTAGTTGTGGCGCTTGGGCTCAGTAGTTGTGGCGCTTGGGCTCAGTAGTTGTGGCACGTGGGCTCTAGGGCACGCGGGCTCAGTAGTTGTGGTGCATGGGCTTGGTTGCTCCGTGGCATGTGGGATCTTCCCAGACCAGAGATCGAACCCGTTTCTTATGCAGGGAACCTGTGTCCCCTGCATAAGAATCCTGCAGGCAGATTCTTAACCACT
Organism: Hyperoodon ampullatus; assembly: GCF_949752795.1. Taxonomy (NCBI): domain Eukaryota; kingdom Metazoa; phylum Chordata; class Mammalia; order Artiodactyla; family Ziphiidae; genus Hyperoodon; species Hyperoodon ampullatus. The sequence continues at coordinate 20,015,880 of NC_136915.1, forward strand.
GTGCCACCAGGGAAGACTCAGGAGCAAAGTTTTGTATACTACTGAAATTAAGATGGTAATTATAATCCCTAGTATAACCACTAAGAAAATAAGTCAAAAATATATAGTAAAAGAAATAATGAGGGAATTAAAATGGTACTCTAGAAAACATATCTATTTAACACAAAAGAAGGCAGTACTGGAGGAATTGAGGAATAAAAAGAGACATAAGACATACAGGGGAAAAAAATAGCAAAATGGCAGAAGTCCTTCCTTATCAGTAATTATATTAAATGTATATGGATTAAACTCTCCAGTTAAAAGGCAGAGATTGGTAGAAATGAGTTTTTAAAACATGACCCAAGTATATCCTGTCCACAAGAGATGCACTTTAGATTTAAAGACACAAATAGGTTGACAGTAAAAAGATGGAAAAAGATATTCCATTCACAGTGGAATATTCCAAAAGACAGCTTGAGTGGCTATGCTAACATTGGACAAAATAGACTTTAAGACAAAAATTGTTATGAGAGACTAAGAAGGACATTATATAATGATAAAAGGTTCAATCCATCAAAAAGATATAGCAGTTGTGAAATATATGCACCTAACAGAGCCCCAAAATACATGAAGCAAAAATTGACAGAACTGAAGGAAGAAATAGTTCAACAGTAATAGTTGGACACTTTAATACCACATTTTAAATAATGGATAGAACAAGTAGACAACAGATCAGCAAGGAAATAGAAGACTTGAACAACACCATAAACCAATTAGACCTAACAGACATCTATAGAACACTCCACCCAACAGTAGTAAAATACACATTCTTCTCAAATGCACATGGAGCAGTCTCTGGGATAGGGCATGTGTTAGGCTACAAAAGAAATGTCAAATAATCATATAAGCATGTCCTCTGATCATGGCGGGATGAAATGAGAAATCAGTAACAGAAGGAAATTCACAGCAGCAAAGAGGGAAATTCACAAATATGTGAAAATTAACCCATGGTCAATGAAGAAATCACAAGGGAAATTAGAGACAAACTGATCCTAAAATTCTGTGGAAATGCCAGGGACTCCAACCAGCCAAAACAATCTTGGAAAAAGAAGGACAAGGGCTTCCCTGGTGGCACAGTGGTTGAGAGTCCGCCTGCCAATGCAGGGGACACAGGTTCGTGCCCCGGTCCGGGAAGATCCCACAGGCCGCGGAGCGGCTGGGCCCGTGAGCCATGGCCACTGAGCCTGCGCGTCCGGAGCCTGTGCTCTGCAACGGGAGAGGCCACAACAGTGAGAGGCCTGCGTACTGCAAAAATAAATAAATAATAAATAAATAAATAAAAAAGAAGAACAAAGTTGGAGGACTCATGCTTCTTGATTTCAAAAATTATTACAAAACTACAGTAATCAAAACAATGTGGTACTGGCATAAGGACAGACATACAAATCAATGGACTACGATACAGAGACCAGAAATAAACCCATACATTTGTGGTCAATTGATTGTTGACCACTCAATAGAGAAAGAATATAAAGTCTTTTCAACAGATGATGCTGAGACAACTGGATATCTACATGTAAAAGGATGAAGTTGGACTCCTTCCTCATACCATGTAAAAAAAATTAATTCAAAATTTAAAAATTAATTCAAAGACCTAAATCTAAGAGCTAAAACAATAAAACTCTTGGAAAAAACATAGGTACAAATTTTTGTGACCTTGGATTAGACAACAATTTTTTTTTTTTTGGTACGGTACGTGGGCCTCTCACTGTTGTTGCCTGTCCTGTTGCGGAGCACAGGCTCTGGATGCGCAGGCTCAGCGGCCATGGCTCACGGGCCCAGCCGCTCGGCGGCATGTGGGATCTTCCCGGACCGGGGCACGAACCTGCATCCCCTGCATCGGCAGGTGGACTCTCAACCACTGCGCCACCAGGGAAGCCCCTAGACAACAATTTTTTTAAATGATGATACCAACAACCATACAAGAAACAAAAGAAAAAAATAGATAAATTAAACTTAATCAAAATTAAAAACTTTTGTTCATCAAAGCACACTGTCAAGAAAGTAAACTATAACCCTCAAAATAGGAGAAAATATTTGCAAATTGTATATCTGACAAGGGTTTAGTATCCAGACATATAAAGAAATCTTACAACTCAATAATAAAAAGACAACTCAATTTAAAAATAAGCAAAGTGTTGCACAACATTGAAAATGTACTAAATGCCACTGAATTGTATACTTTAAGATGATTAATAGTCAACTTTATTATATGTGAATTTTTTTAAATAGGCCAAGGATTTGAATAAACAGTTCTCCAAAGAAGATAACAAATGGCCAATATATACCTAAAAAGATGCTCAACATCATTAGTCATTAGGGAAATGCAAATCAAAACCACAATTAGATACCACTTCACACTCTTTAGAATGGCTGTCGTAATTTTTTTTTTTTTTAAGGAAAATAACAAGTGTTGGCAATGATGTGGAGAAATGAGAACCCTTGATTCGTGGGAATGTAATTTGGTGTAGCCACTATAGAAAACAGTTTGGCAGTTCCTCAAAAAGTTAAACATAGAGTTACTATATGACTGAGCAATTCCACTCCTAGTGGAATATACCCAAGAGAACTGAAAACATATGTTCATACAAAAAGATGTACACAAATGTTCATAGCAACATTCCTGATAGACAAAAAGTGGAAATAATTTACATGTAACTGATGAACAGATAAACAAAATATGGTATATCCATATAATGGAATATTATTTAGCCGTAATAAAGAATGAAGTACTGGTTCATATGAACCTTAAGAACATTATGGTAAGTGAAAGAAGCCAGTCACAAAAGACCATATATTGTAGAGTTCCATTTATATGAAATGTCCAGAATAGGCAAATCCATAGAGACAGTAAGTAGACTAGTGGTTGCCAGGAAATGAAGGGAGGGGAAACAGGGAATGAATGCTAGTGGGTTTGGGGTTTCTTTGAGGAATGACAGAAACGTTCTGGATTTAGATATCAGTATGGCACAACTTGATGAAATCTGGACGTTTTCAAGATTATGTGGCACCTCTGGCTGTTTGGTGGTTAGAACTTACGCAGCCAAAAAAAAAAGAAAAAAAAAAAGATTATGTGGCAACTCCGGAAATCAGATCCACACCCGGCCTCCTGTTTGTTGTTGCTGCTTGTTGTGGTTTCTTATTGTTTGCTTGTTTAGTGATTTTTCTCAACTTTTTTTTGTAAAGTCTGTGTTTTCTGTTGTGTGTGGCCTATCCAGGTCTGTGTCTGTTAGCTTGGTGGTCAGTTTTGTTTTGTTAGTTTCATTAAACGCCTAGAGCCAAAAAAACGAAAAAAGAAAAAAAAAACCTCTCCCAGTCTTTGCAGACTGGCTCTGTGCTGGGGCACTAATCCATCGTTTACCAGTCTATTTACAGCTCTGCCTTAACTTTTACTTGCTGCTCTGCCCAGCCCGAAGGCCACCTGAGGTGAAGGCTTAGCATCTTCTCAAGTGTTTTTGGAGCATGCATCCAGCCCTGGGTATATGAATAGTCTTGATTCCCCAGGATACACTGGAGCTTTTAAAAGCCCTCTCTCTCTCCACCCTGCACCCCCATATCTTCTTTCCCAACCTCTTCCTGCTCAGGCTTTTCCTTCTGTGTATTGTTCATCCCAGTGCTGTCCCTTGCCTCAGGATGCTGCAGTCAATACTTGTGACTTTACATTCTTTCAGCAAAAGCATCCCGGAAGCTGCCCCCCCAGCCGTGGTACTGCTCTGAGTCAGGCAAAACAAAGGCAAGCCCTTGTGCTGTTCCTTCAGGGAGCAGCCAGACAGGTTGGAATCCACAACCTCAATTTTTTTTTAAATTTTAATTTTATATTGGAGTATAGTTGATTAACAGTGTTTTGTTAGTTTCAAGTGTACAGCAAAGTGATTCAGTTATACATATACAGGTACCTATTCTTCTTTAAATTCTTTTCCCATTTAGGTTATTACAGAGTATTGAGCAGAGTTCCCTGTGCTATACAGTAGGTCCTTGTTGGTTATCTATTTTAAATCACAACCACAATTTTTTTTTTTTTTTTTTTTTTTTTTTTTTGCGGTACGCGGGCCTCTCACTGTTGTGGCCTCCCCCGCTGCGGACGCACAGGCTCAGCGGCCATGGCTCACGGCCGTAGCCGCTCCGCGGCATGTGGGATCCTCCCGGACCGGGGCACGAACCCGTGTCCCCTGCATCGGCAGGCAGACTCTCAACCACTGCACCACCAGGGAAGCCCAGGAGGAGACTCTTGAGCAAAGGAAGAGTTGGGAAAGCCCATGCTGGGAAGAGAGGATTCCTATTTGGTTAAAATGATGCATTCCTTTGGTGTTTAGCGGGGTAATGCTGGAGGGTGTGTTGAGGACATAACATAGTGTGGTTTCAATGCTGGGCCGTGTACACTTTGACCCAGCAGTCCCACTTCTAAGAATTTATTCCAAGGGCATAATGCACAAAAATGCATGAACTAGGATGTTCGATCACAGCATTGTTTTTAAAAAAGGAAATAGCCTAAGTATCCAATAATACAGAAGCAATGATAGAAAATATGGCACATCCAAATGGTGAGTTATTTTGACATTTATTAAAAATGGTGAATTAGACAAGCCTATCAAGAGAATGTATTTATAATATCTTAGGTAAAGGAACAGGTTATAAAACAAATTATAATATTATTTTTTTAAAAATAAATTAACATTGCCATTGACATCAAAATTCATGGACAGAAAAAATTTTTTTTTTTTTTTTTTTTTTTTTTGCGGTATGCGGGCCTCTCACCGCTGCGGCCCCTCCTGTCGTGGAGCACAGGCTCCGGACCCGCAGGCCCAGCGGCCATGGCCCACGGGCCCAGCCGGTCCGCGGCATGCGGGATCCTCCTGGACCGGGGCACGAACCCGTGTCCCCTGCATCGGCAGGCAGACTCTCAACCACTGCGCCACCAGGGAAGCCCCAGAAAAAATTTTTTACAAAAACCAAAATGTTTGCAGTAACTATCTCTGGGGGTTTTAGAGTGACAGGTGGCTTTTTATCTTTTTTGCATTATTGTTCTTTTCATTTATATTTCCTAATTATTCTACAGTGAATATACATTTGGTAATCATTGTATAAAGTTTTAAAAAAAAATGCCGTGCTAAGGAATCTGAACCTCATTCTTAAGGTGACGTAAATTAAATTTTTATAAATTAAATAATTAAAAGTGCCCTAAGCAACTTTGCCACTTAAAAGAGTCTCACTGAGACCCCTCTGGAAACAGGAAGACTCCATTGATTAGATGTCAAATAGTATCCCTGCCTGTGTTTTTCTTGTAAATTCTGATTTCTGAACATTGCTTTTCTGCGCAAGACCATACCAAGTCGATACATTAAGGGGACTGGAAGAGCAGATTTAGGCCTTATCAAGTCCTTGTGACTGGAGGACAAAGGATGGTGCTTTCTGGTAGTGTCCCATTGCAGGCCGTGTTCTGTAAACCAGCAAAGCAGCCAGAGTAAACTCAGGTAGAAAAATTCCAATAGAGTGGGGGGTGGGGCGTGGCTTTGTGATGAATGTTGTTGGTTTTGTTTTGGGACAACAAACAGTTGGATTCAAATGTGTCCTGGAGCCCTTTGGCTTAGGCCCAGCTCATGTCTGCTCCTGTGAACTTTCCTTACAGGAAAACTTGATCGGTGCCCTCTTGGCGATTTTCGGACACCTTGTGGTCAGCATTGCGCTTAACCTCCAGGTACGTTTCAGTCACCAGCACTGCCTGGGGCAGAGATACAGTCGACAGCCAGGGTATCTGGTGCAGGCCCGGCTGCCTCCTCTCTGGGGGACATTGCCTATTCCATCCCAGGGCTGGGACAATACCTTTTAGGTTGTTCCAGAATCTCTCTTGATTCTTTGCCCCCGCTTCATCCCCCATCCCCCCTCAACTATGAAGGCAGTTCTCTCCATTACTTAAAAGTCTCTGGGGGGTGCCTTGGAGCAGCTGCTGTGTACGCCCTGCCCCATAACTCCTCGGCCTAGTTGAGCTCACAGGCAGCTGTGGTTTAGAGCCAGTTGATGACACCATGGGAACTGGCCCCACTGGCTGCAGGTGCAGCTGGGAAGCCAGCTGTGTGTGTTGGGTGCTAGTGGCGGTTGTTAATGCCCCGGGGCAGCCTTCAGCCAGTGGGGGATGGGAGTCAGTGGATAAATGCTCCAGGCCCCCGTCCTTGGGTAGGATGGTTCTGAGGGCAGTTCACAGGGTTTCTCAGAGGGACTGAGCCCCAGTTGCCCAAAGCACTAACTCACCGTGAAAGCACCCTTCACTGGTCCTCTTCCCTCCCCTGTCTCACTTTCCCACTCCCTGACTTATGCTTCCTGGAATCACCTCCCAAATCAACTCCCTGCTCCCCAGCCCTTGTTTCAGGGACTGCTTCTGGGAAACCCAGTCCCAGACTTGACACCTGCCAGCAGGACAAATCCCACAGCACACTGGCCAGCGCTTTCCCCCAGCGCTGCACAGCTTCCAGCTTCGGCGAGCCGCTCTGCCCCTCTGGAGCAGGCACATGAACACTCTGCTTCCACATACACACACGTGTGTGTTTCTGTGTGTTTCCGAGGCTGCATGGTCTCTTAGCTCCTTATGTGGTTCCTTCTGTTCTCTCTGCAGACCAGCACCTCTGCTTATGCATCTGCTTCTGTGCAGCCCTCATCAAGATCCTCCCCACATGGCAGCCTTGACCCTCTAAGTCAACATGCCTTTCTGGCTTTCCTTAGTCACTGCCTCAGGGTCTGTGTCCCAAGTTCACATGTCCAGAACCAGCAATATTGTCCATTCTTGGGCCAAGTATCCACCCGAGGGAGGGCAGGGTCCACTAGCACCCACAGGGCTGCCCAGCAGAGCAGCCAGCATCTCTACAGAAAGGAGTGTATCCAAGTGGGCACACTGAACATGGGGACTCCTGGGCATTGCTATTAGAAGGAAAAGTCAACCCAAGGGCCAGGCTAAAGTGGGGGTCCTTAGATCATGGCTCCCACCCCAGCCTGCTCGTTGCCTGTGATGTGCATCAGAAATGCACATTTCCAGGCCTCACCCACATCTCCCCACTGAGGATGAGGCCCAGGCACATGTATTTTTTCAAAGCTTCCCAGGGAATTTAAGGCTTCCCAGCCAATGTGAGAACTACTGTCTCAGAATAGCAACCTAAGATTTAGATCACTACTGCTTTACTCTTCTCTGAGTCAGAACTCCAAAAAAACTTGACAGGTCTCCCCAAACTATTTTTAAAAGTGGGGAGTGGATTTAGGATTCATGCGTCTTAGCATCCTTTTCCCGGAGATCTGGGCAAATCGCATTCTTTCTCGGATTTCTAGAAGTACTGTCACATCCGCCTTGCGGGCTCCAAGGACCCTAGGGCCTATTTCAAGACCAAGACATGGTGGCTGGGCCTGTTCCTGATGCTGCTGGGCGAGCTGGGTGTGTTTGCCTCCTACGCCTTCGCCCCGCTCTCGCTGATTGTGCCCCTCAGTGCCGTCTCCGTGATAGGTAAGACCCAGCTCCCACCCCGCCCCTCCCTTGGGACTTGCCCACCTCTGTGAACAGGTCACCGCCAGGATCAAAGAGACTCACCAAACCAGCTTTTGCTTTGCTAATAATACCTAACACTTACAAAGGGCTTCATACTCAGCAGGACTTGCTCTAAGCACTTTACAGATAGTGATTCTTCTAATCCTCCTGGCAGCTTTTTGAGGGAGATACTGTTATTATCCCCATTTTACAGATGAGGAAACTGAGGCACAGAGTGGTGAAATTACTTTCCCCAAATCACACAGCTAGCGAGAAGCAGGGCTGGGATGCAAGCTGGCTGTCTGCCTCCAGAATCTGTTTAAGATTTGGAAAGTTTATCAGTATTGCTTTTTATTTCTACTGCAGAAGGAAGATAAACCTTGACACATTCATCCTAACACTGTCAAGATAAACTGAGCTTTCAGAGTTCAGGTATTTCGCACCTCTAAGAAATGCACATTCAGCTTATTCTCCGATCTTTTTACATCAAATGATACCATTTTTAAAACATCACTAACTTTCTCATCTGCCATTTTTCTATGATTTCTGTAATCACTGAACCAGTGTTTCAGAACGTTTGAACCAACTGGAAGACAAAGGAGTTTTAATGTCCATGAAGTCACAAATAAAATAGAATTAGAAAAAAAATTCTTTTCTTCTTAAGTAAAAATGTTAGTAGATTAGTGAACAATAGTTTTTTGTACATAGGAGCAGGGACAGTGAACTTGCTTTGAAATGTTTCCTTCCATCCTGCTGGTAAGCATTACAGTGCCGAGAAGCTCTTCTCTGCTCTTAAAGGAGAAAATCCTGCTCTGAGTCTTAATCCTCCTGGAATTAAGAGGGCCTCTTCAATACCAGGGATGGCATATGCATGGCATTTATATACCCCTGCAGTACCCAAGGCAGATATCACTAATCAATCATAGTGAGCCTGGATGGGCCCTCAGAATTCTCAGAGCTTCAGACAGTCATTACCAATTACTAGGAGTTGGCAGAGGAGCGGTAATCTATTTGCTTTCCCTGATCCTATTTATTGAAAGCCCCTCTTTTTCTTGACCAAGGTTGGTAAACAGGCAGCACAGCCTACAAGATGATTGAGGTCCTCAGGCATGCTGTGTTCTTTCCCACCCAGTATCGTTTCAAAATATCATTTGAGTGCCTTTAGTTGAGGCAAGTTGTCTGCCGTAGTCTCAGCTTCTCTCTACTGTTTTACATCTGGCCCGCTTTCTACATCTGTGTTGTTGCCCAGCCCCAATAGGTATTTAGGTTTGTCCTCTGCCCATTGCTCATCTATCCAAAGGGCTCTCAGAACCTTTATTGACAATGAGGAATATGTGACTGAATGACTAAGTGCTTTAAATCTTAGTCGTTGAATTTTAATAAGGATCAAATAACCAAATTCTTAAAAATGGGCTGAATTATAATGATGGGACTTCACATATCATCCCCTAGAAATTAAGGGGCTCTTAGAGTTTCTTAAGTCACCAAGTGAAAAATAATATTAAAAATAAATATTAAAATAATAATCACCATTTACTGGGTACCTATTACTTATTAGTCACTGTTCCAGGTACTTTAATAATAATAATAATAACTCAGTTATTGAGCATGTACTAAGTGATTTGCATATATTATTTAATTACCCCTATGACTCTGAGAAGTAGGTATTTTCAGTGATGTGCTGATAAACCAACTCGAGAGAAAGAGAGAAGAAGAAAAAAGAGGAGGTGGAGGGAGGGAGGGAAGAAGGGAAGGGACAGAAAAGTGGAAGAAAAAAAAGGCCTGATTTTTAATGTTTCTGATGTAAAGGGTGTAAATACCCACACTGTCGCTGATTCCAAGCTACCAATGGTTTCCTGACTATTAACCCTCAGCAAGCTGGTGAAGGCTGGATCCAGCACACGATTTCAGAGACTAGGAGACTGACTCTCAGGTGAAGTGACCTACCCAGATTACCCAGCCAGAGGAGGCAGACCTGAGATAGTAACCCAGGTCTGTTCACGGTGCATGCCAGCCCCATCCTTTAGGACAGTCACAAGAAAGTTTGAGTACATCTGCAAACGTGGAAGAGTCAGGGAGTGAAAAGAAAAGAACCAGGGGGGAAATGTCAGAGGTAGGCATTGCCTTCTGAAGGAGCAAGAGCCCTGGCCTCCAACAGTCCTACGTTTGAGCCCAGCCTTTCCTTGCCAGCTGCATGGTCTTGAGTGGGTCCTTTCCCTCTCTCAGCTTCAGTGTCCCCATTTTCCACATGGAATCATAACAGTGCCCACCTCAAAGAGCAAAAACGCCAGAAATAACTTGTGTAAGTTGCCTGTCACACAGCAAGTATTCAACCGCCGGTGGTCCTTGTAGGAAATCCTCAGGGAGGCTCAGAGAGGAGCCTGTTTCTAATAACAAGAGACTGAGCTCTTGGGAGCATGAGTGAGAGCTTAGGCAAGCTCCAGTGCAGATGAGCCAACCCAGAGGGCACTGGCGAAGGGACTCCATTTGACTGATGCAGCCTCAATGCTCTTCTCCCTGTGCTTTTTTTGTTTTATAGCCAGTGCCATCATAGGAATCATATTCATCAAAGAAAAATGGAGACCTAAAGACTTTCTGAGTAAGTTCGTGGATTGGAGCTCTGTTCTTAATTTTATGCTTGTGCTTTTTTTCATTGTGAAACCAGCTCACCCCAACGTAGAGATCGTTTGTCTCCTGCTCCCCAGTGTGCTTCTGTATCCCACCCTCATCAGGCTCCTGAGAGCTGGGTTTTTTAATCAGTGGTTGTCAAACTTGGCTACACATCAGAACCATCTGTGCAACTTTTTAAAATGGGCTTTCATTTATTCCATTCAATCCATATTTATTGAACATCTATTGCTGGGATTTTAGGAGGCCCAGGAAAAGGCACCCCCTTTCCCTAACTGAGTTTCAAAACAGTGAGAACTAAACAAGGAAGTCAAACACAGGAGATCAGAAGTTATGCTTTATTACTAATAAAAGCTAGATTAGAACATGCAGCCACATGAACTTGCTTACACTCTCCCCCCAATGCGCTCCAGCTCACAGCTAGACCTTGGGCCAGTCTCCCAAGTAAATATTTGGGTTTACAGAATGGAACACTTATCCAGAATTACTGCCATACATATCCTGGGGCAGAGAAGGGAGAAAAAAAATCAAAGCTTGAGTGTTTAAATTATTTCGATAGATTAACTCCATTTCAGTCGAGAAATGCAGACCAATGGGGCAAGAGACAGAAGTGTCGGTCCATTGGAGCTTCCTCCACATAGAAACCCAAGGAGTGGGGAAGAAGTTACCTATTGAGTGCCACCCTCTGTTGTAGGTGCTGGAGATATAGCAGTAGGACAGTGAGGATCCTACTCTCATGGAGGTTACCGTCTAATGTATATGTGTGTTGGAGGGGAGAACATACAGTAAACAAGTTAACTATATAACTAACTAAATAAAATAATTCTAGATCTTAGCGAGTGCTTTAGAGAAAATAGAATGCTTTTTGTTGTGGCACTGGGGTGTTTTTCCTAGACTGGTCAGGGTTAGACTCTCTGAAGAGGTGGGGCCCAGACCAAACTGATACTAAGGAGACTACCAATGCCAAGGTCTGTGGGCAGTGTTCCATGTAGAAGGAGCAGCAGGTGCAAAGGCCCTGAGGCAGGAATAAGCTTGGTGTGTCCGGTATCAGTAAGGCCAGTGTAGCTGGAGGGTGATGAGTAAAGGAGGAAGCCGGACATGAGAACAAGGAGGCATGGAGGAACTGGATGATGCAGGGGCTTATAAGCCACGCTAAGGAGTTAAGGAGTGACATGATGGTGGGTCCAGGCTCTATCCTCAGAGACTTTAAATCTGGGCTGGGGCCTGGGCATTTGCATTCTCATAAAGCTCCCCAGGGTGAAGTATATTAGTCTGCAACTTGCTTTGAAATGTATCCAAAAATAACCTGGCTTGATGAATGAGTGGAGGGATGAAGAAAATGGATCGCGATATGGGATACAGCAAGTATAATAAAATGTCAATTTAGAATCTAGGTGGTGGGACTATGGGTGCTTACTATTAAAGATTTTTTTAATATAAATTTATTTTTATTTATTTGTTTTTGGCTGTTTTGGGTCTTCGTTGCTGTGCATGGGCTTTCTCTAGTTGCAGTGAGCGGGCTTCTTATTGCAGTGGCTTCTCTTGTTGTGGAGCACGGGCTCTAGGCACGCAGCCTTCAGTAGTTGTGGCACGCGGGGTCAGTAATTGTAGCTCGCAGGCTGTAGAGCGGAGCGCAGGCTTAGTAGTTGTGGTGCACGGGCTTAATTGCTCCACAGTGTGTGGGATCTTCCAAGACCAGGGCTCAAACCCATGTCCCCTGCATTGGCAGGCGGATTCTTAACCACTGCACCACCAGGGAAGTCCTTGTGTCTGAAAGTTTTTAAACACAAAATGTCAGGGAGAAGAAGCTCCCAAGATGCTGCAGACACACAGCCACATTTGGGAACCACTGTTCTGAATCATTGGTGTAGAGTAACAGCAAGATTGGGCCAGGAGGTGGAAAAAGAAAAGAATCTTACACTGAAAAAAGCAGAATTACTGCTCAGCAAACAATGACGCCACAAAGACCAAAAGACTCAGAATGATTTGTAGTAATTCTGCTGGGGGAGAGGTGGGGCTGGGCTGGTTCTGAGATCAGTGTAGAGGTTTATGTCCCTTCCAGGGTCATGCTAGGTGGTCCTGGAATGAGAAGCATGCCCTATGTGAATTAGAAAAAGATGCCCCTCTGGGCATCTATAGTTCTGTGGGCAAATGCCTTGGTGAGCAGAGCATGGGCTAGATTTTAGCCCTCTTCACTGCCCTTGTGCAGTGAGCAACCTGCACAACTGTACCTGGCTGCCCTGCTTAGAGTTCTATTAAGTACAGCAAACATTCATCCAGTGCTAGACCTTTGCTGGACAACGCAGGCATATTGATGAGTAAGACCTGTCCCTGCCTACGGAGAACTTAAGACAATAGACTTGCACAGAACTTACCATGTTGAGTTTAACCATGGTTCATTCATTCACTGAGCAATTGAACAACTGGTTTTTGAATACCTTTTGAGGCCTAGAATGAAAATAAAGGACATTTAATATGGTATCACATTTCCTCGAGATAGTGAAATGAAACAGGTAGAGTTAATTCTATCACAGAAAAATCCAGAAGCCTGTGGTCACAATATGTGCAGCTCAGAACTCACAGCCCTTTTCAGCTTGCATGGGGCTGGGCTCACTCAACTTCAACCAGTTGAAAGTTGGTGAAAACCAACTTTTCACCAACCCCACAGGGTTCATCTGGAGTGTGACAGGACCCTGGGGAAGAGTCAGGAGACTCTGGGCCTTCACCCAGGAGCATGCCTCCTGGGCCACCAACAATATCTGACAGGTCTGTGGAGTAGAGTGTTGATAGCATTTAGATAGTTCCCTTGGGAGTAGGTTAAATAGCCAGTTGGGAGAGGCTGAGACAGTTTTTCAAAGGCATACCGTAGGCTCTGAAGGTTTGCTTTTGAGGGTTTTTTTCTTTTTTGTTTTTATCTAGCCCATCTAGCTTTAGAATGTTCCTTGTAAAATGCATATTGAAACCAGAGTGCAATACCAGAACGGCTAAAATGAAGAAAAAATATGCAGTTTTGCTCATACGCTACTGGTGGGAGTGTAAATTGGTACAGCCACTTTGGAAAACCATTCGACAGTACCTACTAAACTGGACATCTACATCTCCCGTGACCCAGGAATTCCACTCCTAGTTTTGTACCCAGTAGAACTACATGCATATGTTTTCCAAATGACATGCACAAGAATGTTTGTAGCAACGTGATTTGTTATAACCCAAGACTGGAGACTACTTAAATGCCTATCAAGAGTAGAAATGATAAATTGTATCCTATTCACACATGGACCACTGTACAGCAGTGAGAATGAAGAAGCTACCACCACATGCCAGGATACAGATGAATCTCACAAACATAGTCTTGCATGAACCCAGACACAAGAAAACGTACTGTACGAATCCATTGATATAAAGTACAAACCCAGGCAAATGGTCAGTGCTGGTAGGAGTCAAAGTGTTGGCCTGGGGGTGGGGGCTAGTGATTGGAAGGGGACACGAGTGGGGATTTGGGGGTCCTACGAATGTTCCCTTTCTCGACCTGGGTGCTGGTTACATGGGTGATTTCACTTTGTAAGAATTCATCGAGCACTTTTTTGTATGCATGCTATCTTATTAAAAAAATTTTTAACACTAAATGTATCTTAGAAAAATGACATTCAGGGGACTTCCCTGGCAGCCCAGTGGTTAAGACACCACACTTCCTCTGCAGGGGGCACGGGTTCGATTGCTGGTGGGAGAACCAAGTTCCTGTATGCCTTGAGGCACGGCCAAAAAAGTAGAAAAAAAAATGACATTCATGAAGATACTCTATTCTTTTTCAAGTAAAGAAAAACCCAAAATTCAAGCAATAGCAGGTCCCCATATGTTACCCCAAAGACACATGTTAGCCTGGGGCGGGCGCTTGCAGTAAGCCCTGTGATGGCCTCCCCCTCCCTGCAGGGCGCTACATCTTATCCTTCGTTGGCTGCGGTCTGGCCATCGTGGGCACCTACTTGCTGGTGACATTCGCACCCAACAGTCACGAGAAGATGACAGGCGAGAACATCATCAGACATCTTGTGAGCTGGCCTTTTCTCCTGTACATGGTAAGAGAAGCCTCTGGTCCTTCCACCTGAGATGGTGGGGGTGGGGATGGAGTCTTAGAAACCAGAAACCCAAATTCCAGCAAGATGGGGTTCATGGGAATCATGATGTATTTCACAGCGCTGAACACCACACTCGCAGAGAGCACGTAGTTCCTGGGGAAGTGCTTTTTTTCACTTGTGTCCTGAGTAATGTCTAAAACTGCATGTATAGTATGATAACTTGATTTTTTTAGAGGTATTTGTAGGTCTGTACGTTACCTGTAAAAGATTGGATAGAAAAACAAACTCCATCAATAGTTGTCTCTGGGAGATGGAATTATGATTGTGTTTTTATTTCACCTTCGTCTTTACATATTGTCCAAAATTTCTACAGTGAGCATTTAAAACTGTTATGGTAAGAAAAAAAGTTAAAATTTTCAACAGTTAAAGAATGTTATTTTTTTTTTTTGCCCACTATCACACAGCTGATAGAAGCTGATAGAAACACGGGAGACACTGCAGACTTTATCTCCTAAACCCCCAACCAGAACTAATCAAGGTTACAAATAGATTACAATTAGTCAATTGTAAATTGATTACAAATAGACTAATCAAGGAAAACATCTAAGGTATTTGGTAAAGCATATTCCTGCTCCCCCTGGACCATGTTAAACACTTTTTTTTTTTTTTTTTTTTTGCGGTACGCGGGCCTCTCACTGCTGTGGCCTCTCCCGCTGCAGAGCACAGGCTCCGGACGCACAGGCTCAGCGGCCATGGCTCACGGGCCCAGCCGCTCTGCAGCATGTGGGATCTTCCCGGACCGGGGCACGAAGCCGTGTCCCCTGCATCGGCAGGCGGACTCTCAACCACTGCGCCACCAGGGAAGCCCCATGTTAAATACTTTTTAATGTATTATCTATCAACAAAAATAACCAGTAAACAAGGAGTTTTATTTGAGCCAAACTGAGGACTATAGCCTGGGAGACAGCCTCTCAAATAACTCCGAGGAACTGCTCTGGAGAAGCGTGGTTTTCAGCACAGTTTTATATCTTCTCAGGTCAAAGAACATTAAACAAGTCAGGGATACATTCCTTAAAGGTATAAAACAACAACAACAAAAACCAGATCAGCATGTACACAGCAAGTCGGTTTGTCCTTGGTACCTGGGAAGGGAATCTTATCATCGCAGGGGTACTAGCATTGGCATCCCATGAAGGGAGGCATTTAATATTTATTTTTAATGTGAACATTCTTTACTTCTGGTCAGTGTACCCTTTTCTTTAATAATTAAAGCAGGTGTACAATGTATGTTTGAAAGGCCACAAATAGGCCATTTTAGTTAACATAAATTTTTTAAAAAATTTCTCCATTTTAATCTTTTTTTTTTTCCTTATTTATTTATTTATTTATTTACTTGGTTGCACCAGGTCTTAGTTGCGGCAGGCGGGCTCATTAGTTGTGGCATGCAAACTGTAAGTTGAGGCATGCATGTGGGATCTAGTTCCCTGACCAGGGATCGAACCCCGGTCCCCTGCATTGGGAGCTTGGAGTCTCATCCACTGCACCACCAGGGAAGTCCCCGTTAGCATAAAATCTGAGTTAAATCATGTATAAGCCAGAATGACTTCCCTAGACCTCAATGTGTGAAAATTTTGTTTCATCACATCTCAGACTCCCTCGATCGTCCTATAACATAGGTGTTTTTCTCCCCATTTTATGGATGAGAAAACTGGATCTCGGTGTTAGCAAACTTGCTCAGAGTCCCGTGAGAGCCGAGCTGGACCTGAAGCCTGCCTGCCTGCCTGGCCTCACGTGTCACCACAGCCTGCTAACGAAAGTGTTCACTGTTTTGCCTTGACTCAAGCAGCCTGGGCCTGCTATAGAGGCCCCGAACGTCCTTTTTCCTCAGATTGCCCGTGAGGCAGATGATAGATTCCCCCAAGGTTGGGGCTGTGTCATCTTCCTAGCGCCGGCCAGCCCCAGCGTTGACCTGTAGGCATGGAGAAGTGTCTGCCGGGCATAGCCAGAGACCCACCTCTTCAGGAAAAGCTTAACTCCAGAACACAGGCTTCTCTTTCAGAGAGTCCTGGGCTCAAGTCCATTACATACTGTGTAGCTGTAACCAACGCACTTAGCCGCGTGCTCTGCCTCCTTTTCTGTACGTTAACTGGCGGGGTCACTGGACATGGGGTGGCTGTCAGGTCCACCCAGCACGTGACAGATGCTCAGTGACCAATTCAGTTTGGCTTCCTCCATCGTCACTGTGAGGCAGTGCTGCCAGCTGGAAAGATTTGGCCAAATCAAATTCAATAAAAATTTATTGAGTGTCTGCTATGTGCCAGACACTGTGGGTATAAAAGCTAAACGAGACAGGCTGACAGAGCTCATGGTCCCTCAGGGAGCACCAACACATATACAGCCATCTCACGATAGAACGCCAAGTGCTCTCCCAGCGTGCGTTTAAGCATCATGAAGAATGGTGGGGAGATCGGCCACTCCCACCCCCCTGCCCAAATGTATGCACATCAGTTGGGAACGTTGATGAGTAACCATACATCTGCTTTATGGCATATTTTGCAACAATTAAAGATAATGATGACGACTTCATAAAACATGAAAATTGTTTACGGTAACTAACAACGGCCCAGCACAAAACTGTGCTTTGACTGTGATGACAAGTAGATAAAATATGTATTCACTGTGACAAAGACAGGAAGAAATAGGAAAATGTGCGCAGCTGTGTTTTATGGTCTCTAATTCTGAGGATTTTTTTTTTTTTTTTTTTGCTGTATGCGGGCCTCTCACTGTTGTGGCCTCTCCCGTTGCGGAGCACAGGCTCCAGACGCACAGGCTCAGTGGCCATGGCTCATGGGCCCAGCTGCTCCGCGGCACGTGGGATCTTCCGGGACCAGGGCCCGAACCCGTGTCCCCTGCATCGGCAGGCGGACTCTCAACCACTGCGCCACCAGGGAAGCCCAATTCTGAGAAATTTAACAATTTTTTTCTTTTTAAAATGCCCATTAATGTTTCTGCATTGGTTTTTATGATAAATGAACTTCGGTAGGAGGTTGGGATAGGCAAACAGAGCTGAGCCATTGCTTTAGTTTTGCTGGGGGCTGGGGCTGGCTTCACTCCTTGGGAAAGTATTGTCAAATGTCTGGACCTTTAAGGAATAGAAAGGACAAGCTGTTGCTGCAAAGGCGGGGAACTTCTCAAACTTCAGAGTTTTCAAACTTGCTGTTGTCTAGTAAGATTCTACTGACGGAGCACCTTCTGAGCACCAGGCACTGGGCCCCCATCTGCAGGCAGTGTAGCCTAGTGGGAAAGCGCATGGGCCCTGGAGCCAGACTATCCGGGTTCAAATCCCAGCTCTGCCATTTGCTAGCTTGAGATTCTTCATAGAATTATTATGCTGATTTAGTGAGTTGAGTAAAGATAAAATGCCTAGAATAGAGCCTGGCAGATTTATGAGTTCATTAAGTATAAGCTGTGATTATCACCCTCTAAGTTAAGAACTCTTATCCCTGTTTCACAAAGGAGGTAACTGAGGTTTAGAGAACTTAAAGTGACCTGGCTAAGGTCACACAACTAGTTTAGAAGGAGATCCAAGCTCATAACTGGGCCTCCCTGACTCCAGAAGTCCTCTTTTTTCGACTCTACCAAGCTGCACGCAGTGGAGGCTTGGTTAGCAGGCAAGCGGTATATATACTTCTATACTTAACCAAAGAGCTCTTCTCCTCACCGAACAAGCAACTCCCTCTTTGACCAACTCCCAGTTTTAGTGGGGGTTACCATGGAGCAGTGAAATGGGACACCACCTCAGCCTGATGAATCTTGACCATCCAAGACAGGGTGGACCTGAGGCCAGCACAGCACCCTCAGAGCCTCACCACGAGATGAACTGCTCCTCAGTATTGGGAGGAGAGAGATTCAGCATTCCCTGCTTTCCTGCAAGATATGTATCAGCGGTTTGGGAGATACTGGATGTTTCAATTCCCTTTCAACTCTGAGGGCCTGTGACTGATGCAATCAGCAGCATACACTCCAGCCCAGCCCTCCAGGCTCTCTTGGTCTTGCCTGTGGCCCCCGCTGACCTCCCCCCATCCCCTTGCTGCTCTCTGTAGCTCGTGGAGATCATCCTCTTCTGCTTGCTGCTGTACTTCTACAAGGAGAGGAACGCCAACAACATTGTTGTGATTCTCCTCTTGGTGGCGTTACTTGGTAAGTGAGGGTCCTGGGGATTGAGTTTTGCCACCACTAAGTAGCACCAAAAGGAAATGTGGGTTGTTTACTGAGCTGTGGCATCTGGACCCAGGAGCTGCTGGAGGCCGGCTCAGGCTGGTCCCTCTGCATCAGCAGCTGCAGGAGCTGAGTCCCTGCTAACCGGACGCAGGCCTTGTCAGTTTCATCGCGCTGCTGATGGCATTCGGTGTTCTTGCTCAAATACCGCGTCTCCTAAATGCCAGGGGCGGTGCTGCAAACTGGCTAGAGCGGTGAGCCAGACAGACACCCATCCCCTCAGGGTACCACCCATTCGAGAGGGAGGAAATGACAGTAAACGAGTTGACAAATACATAGATAGTATAAGTTTGGGCAGTGACAATTACAATGACGAAGAAGAAAGCAGAGTAAGGGTAGGGGTGGGGGGTTAAGAGGTTATTTCAGAGAAGTCAGGGGTGGAACAGGTTCCAACAAGTGAGCCCCTAAGGGTCCGTGTAAGACCTATCAGAGGTTAAGACTTAATTCTGGATTCAAAGGCAAGAATTGATTTTGATTCTGCTCTCTTTTGTTTTTTCCTTTCAAAGGCATGGGTGCAATGGGGGAAATGGCTCCTAAATCAGATTGGGGCAAGGCTCTAACCCCACATAGAGTTAGATTTACTAAGTAGAGCTGTGAGAAGCACCCCTTTTTCCTGGAGAGGGAGAGGTGGGTGCGGCCCTGCCACTACCTCCTAGTGACTGTCCCTGTGTCAGCCACGCTGTCCTCTAAAAATGGGCCTAAGAGAACACCCAGATCTCGGGGGGAGAGGCGATTAAATGAGATGAGCACCGGTCCCCAGTGTGTGTTGTTTCCTCTGTCCTTCTGCCAGCAAGCCCCCATTCCAGCGACAGGCCATAAAACACACAGATATGTCATCATAGGACAGGGTTCCACTTTTTTTTTAACAGCTTTACTGAGATATAGTTTACATACCGTAAAGCTCACCTGTTTAAAGTATACAATTCAGTGATTTTTAATATATTCATAGAGGATGTAACCATCATCATAATCGAATTTCAGAACATTTTTGTCACCCCAAAAAGAAACCCTGTGCCCACTAGCAGTCACTCCCCATTTTTCCATCCTCCCAGGCCCTGGCCAATCACTAATCTACTTTCTGTCCCTATGGATTTGCCTTTCTGGACGTATTACATAAACGGAATCATACACCATGTGGCTGTTTGTCCCTGGCCTCTTTCACTGAGCATCATATTGTAGAGGTTCATTCCTGTTGCAGCATGGCTCAGTGGTCCGTTCCTTGCTGATTTTGTTTGCAAAGTGGATTGGAAGATCACGGTCCCAAAACGTTCTCTCCTGGTGAGTTGGAAGGTCAGGAGGTTCTGAGGCACGTTGGCCTTTCTGCCCCCTCCTCATCAACAAGGACAGCCTGGAGAAAGTGCTTGTCTTAACTGCCTGCCAGTGTTTGAAAACTGTCGTCTAAGTAGCTGAGGGGCCCAGAAGCCGCTGTGTCTGCTGGGCTGTTGGCAGGAGAAGGCAAAATGAGCAGACGCTGAGAAAAATAGGAAAGCAAAGCATCTCAGCCAGAACAAGGAACTTCATTTGTACCATACTTGGGAGTTCCTTTTAATTCCTGCTCTGGCAGGGGGATCCAACAGTTTAGAGTCAGAAGTCGTTTCTGCAGCACTGGGTAAAGCAGTGGTCTCCATAGTGAGGTGAGTGTATGGGAAGAAAAAATATTAGAACTGGTATTTATTTTTATCTCCACCTTTTAAGTATATTTCCTACACGTTTTATGATGTATATACCATATAAGCACAGTGTTACATGACTATAATTTTAAAATAAATAAATGTGTGTATATATATATATATATATATATATATATATTTGAAAAGTATATACATATGCATAGGGGTATGCATTCCAAAACATGTGGAGACCTCTGGTCTAAAGAAATGTTTTAAAAAATACCAGTGAGTAAGCATTTTAAAAGACCAAAAAAACAACACAAAAAACTCCTGAGCTCTGTACGCACCACATTTTTCTTGTGATTGCCATGAGAATGATACTCAAAAGAAGTTCATTTATACATTCGATTGTTTTGACCTTTCATTGTGTTCCAGACACAGTGTTGCCACTCTGGAGTTCTGAGTGAACTCACTACCCTTTCTTGGTAGAGTTTAGAAGGGCGTTTGGAAATACCCTTCCGGGTTTTGCTTTCCTCTCTGCTTTCATGGGAGGGTACAAAAGAACCAGTGCCAATAGGATCTTCTCACTGTGTAAATCACTGGCTGGGCTCTGCCCGTGTTCCCTGCATCTTGGTCACTTTGTCCTTTGAGTTTGTAAACTGTTCCCCCCGCCATGTCTCTGAGGCTCCCACCCCACACATCCTTGTTAACCTTCTGCAGGCTCAATGACCGTGGTGACAGTGAAGGCTGTGGCCGGGATGCTCGTCTTGTCCATACAGGGGAGCCTGCAGCTCGACTATCCCATCTTCTACGTGATGTTCGTGTGCATGGTGGCAACTGCTATCTATCAAGCCGCGTGAGTTGCAGATTCTTTTCCTGCTGGGCTTCCCCACAAAGGTCTCTTCCAGCTTCTGGGCCCGATTACAATTGTTTTTGAAGCTGTAGGGTAGGTAGAACATTCAAATATTCTGTCGCCAGGATCTGGCATCCACTGTGGAGAGAGAGGGGTCGCTAATTTGCTGAGTTATCACATGGAGGGGTGCTGTGCCGCTTGAAAAGCCTGGAGTGGATGTATTTTTCCCTCTGCCTCAAAATGTGAGAACCACGCAATCAGAGGCAGCCTCGATTCCCATCTGGACCAAGGCAGGTGCCCACTTCCGGGGCCTCAGAAGAAGCTGTGCCGTCCCCGTGAGGCACCTATTTGTCTGCCCGGTGGAAGAGAGAAAGTTGTCTCCAACTTTCTTGTCCTCAAGAAATCTTTCCAAGTAGAAGAGCAAGGTGATGGTTTCTGCCTCAGAAGCAGCAGTTCTGAGGGTAGGCCTGGGCCTTGCTCACGTCAGAGATCCGGTGCCCAGCAGGGGGCCTGGGTGAGCATGTGACAAACCTGCGTGGGAACGGAGGGTGGACAGTGCAGGTTGCAGTGTGGTGCATGGGGCCGGTTCACCCTGGACAGGTCAGGCCCTGGACTCCAGCCGCTGGGGCTCACCATCCACCAGCGGTGCCTCCGGGGAACATAGCGGTGACCGCTGCCACCCGGGTGCCCAGTGTAAGCTGTGCCCTCACTGCCTTCACAGGAACTTGAATTCATTTGGTCCCCACAACAATGACATCATCCTCATTTTGCATGTAAGGAACTGCTGCGAGAGGCCAGGAACTGGCGGAGCTGAGACTGGAACCCCGGCGTCTGCCTCCCTCCCCGTCCCGCGCCCCTCACCCCTCTGCTCTAGGCCTGCTCCTCAGCTTCTCCAAGACACAGATTCCCCATCTGCAATGACAATAGCAACAGCCCCTACCAACAGAATCGCAGCAGGCTCTAGTAGGATACAGGGCAACGTCCAGTAAATAGTAGCTTCTTTTGTGATTTTTATTACTATTATTATGCTGATTATGATTATGCTTAGTCCTCCTACAATGATTCTGGTCATCACCCCTGAGCCCCTGTCCAATGCAAGGCTCTGTGCTGTGCCCTCCAGGGCTTACAAAGATGATCAGGTGCCCCGCCCTCCTCGGGAAGCTTCTCACTCACACATCACACATTCATCGAGGCCTGCTGTGTACCGGGCCCGTGCTGGGCCTTCCACGCACAGAGACATGAGCGATAGTCACTGAACTCAAGGTGCTCACAGCCCTGGTCCGAGGACAGCCAGGTAAACAGACAATTATAGTTGGGTGGGAAGTGTGTTATGGTGTAAGGAACTTTACGACAATAACCAAAATGCTATGCAGAGAATGGACAAAGAATATATTCCTAAATGATGGAGTGTTTATCCTAGGTGGAGAGATTAGGAGTGACTCTAATTTACTCTCTCTTTTTCCTATATTTATTGCAGTGAGAGTTGAATTAAGAAGAAAATTTGTTTAAAAGAATAATGACAACACGAGGCAGGACGTGATAAGCGCTACAGGAGTTTCTTGGAGTGTTAAGGGCCCAGGAATGGCTTTTTAGTGGGTAGGGGATGCAGGGGACACAGAGGTGAGGAGAAGGGCACTGCGGTGATAAGAACTATGTGGTCAGAGGTGCTGGACAGGGAGAGGGATGGGCCTCAGGCTGTGTGTCCAGAGGAAGAATAGGAGCGAAGCGTGGACCCCAGCCCAGGAGACACACAAGGCTGGCATCCTTATAATCCCAAGGAATATTCCTTCACGCCTCATCTTCGTATTTTCAGACCAAGCCTGCGGTCATCGGCTTTCACCTCGGCCTTTCGACATCCCCACAGCCCACTGACCAGAGTGCTTTTGTGTTGAAGGTTTTTAGGTCAAGCCTCACAGATGTATGACTCCTCTCTGATTGCTAGTGTGGGCTACATTCTATCCACTACCATGGCTATCACAGCAGGTAAGGGTGTGGCTGCTAGATTTCTGTCTTCTACCTTGACAGCAGGGACATTACCCCAGGGTGGAGGGAAGGGGCGCTGCCTCTGTCAGAAGGCCAGTTCTGCTGACTTCTTCTGCCCGTCACAGCTGTAGATGGTTTTGTGGGGAAAGCACAGGACTGAGAGCCAGAGAGGCCTAGGTTTGCACCCCAGCACAGACACGGAGCTGTGTAGCTCTGGGAAGATCACTTCACCTCTCTGAGCCTCAGTTCCACATTCATAACATGGGAGTAATAATACTTTCCTCCTAGAATAGAAATATGTATAGTCCAAACATCCCCTACTTTGCACTGCTTGTGTTAGGTCTCTTTAACAGTTTTTACCATCATCTGCTAACTCCACAGCCTCCACTGGCCAAGTGACCACACATATCTTCTGTATAATTTTTAGAGATCATGAGTATATACATAACACGTGCCCAGTAAGTGATCATCATCATTATTACATTCCCTTTTTCTTCTACTCCACCCCTATATGTTTTTTCTTTTTCTTTCTGAGGTGGCTTCAGAGGCTGCAAGCATGTCTCTATGTGTCTGTGTGTGTGTGTATGTGTGTCGGTTTTTTTGTTTGTTTGTTTTTAAATGGCAATGGTGACTAAGATTTTCAGAGTAAAAAGACCAGTAAGAACCAGTGTGCCTCCCTTTGAGGAAGGCCCAGCCGGAAAGCCATATATTTCGCACTGCACTTTGGACGAGTGGTGCGCCCAAACTGGTGTTCACAGAGGTTAGAACAAGAGGGCGCACAGGCCTGCCTGTGCCATGAGCGGGACCAGGGATTGAGTGGGGCTTGACCCAGAGCAGCCAGAAAGCTAACCTCATGCAGCGATTTGAGTCATGGTCAACAGCTTCGGTCCAGGCAAGATTGAAAGGGATGGAAACGCTGTGGTTGAGTCCACAGTCAGGCAGGGAATCAGGAGCTCTGGGCAGGGTCGGGGTGGTGGGGTGTGAAGTGGGTCCAGACAGACGCTGGCTGCAGGGTGAGGGCGGCAGGCCTGTGGCACTGCCACACTGCAGGGTGTGACATCTGCCAGTCTCATGAGGTTAGAAAGCTCTGGCGGCTTAACCACGAAGCCTTGGTTTTCCATCTTAAGAAAGATGGGGGGAAAATGTGGTACATATATACAGTGGAATATTACTCAGCCATAAAAAAGAACGAAATAATGCCATTTGCAGCAACGTGAATGGACCTAGAGATTGTCATACTGAGTGAAGTTAAGTCAGTGAAAGACAAATATCATATGATATCACTTACATGTGGAATCTAAATAAAAGGTACAAATGAACTTATCTACAAAATAGAAATAGAGTTACATATATAGAAAGCAAACTTGTGGTTACAAGGGGGTAAAGGGGAGGGGAGGAATAAATTGGGAGATTGGGATTGGCATATACACACTACTATATATAAAATAGGTAACTAATAAGGACCTACTGTATAGCATAGGCAACTCTACTCAGTACTCTGTAATGGCCTATATGGGAGAAGAATCTAAAAAAGAGTGGATACATGTATATGTATAACTGATTCACTTTGCTGTACACCTGAAACTAACACAACATTGTAAATCAACTATACTCCTATAAAAAACTTAACAAAAAAGAAAAAGAAAGGAAGATGAGGGAGAGGAGTGTGTAAAAACTGGTAAGTCTCTAGTTTAGCTCACAGTGTTGTTTCACTGGGGGAAGCTGGGCAAAGGGTACGTGGGAATTCCATACTCTTTCTGTGCATCTAATATTATCTCAAAATAAAAAGTTAAGAAAAAAAAGATGGAGGTAAGAGGGGCCTAGGTGGGGGAGAAAGAGAAGACAGTCTATTCCCCCCAAATGGCTTTTATTCCATTCTGCTAATTTCTCACTAGGTGCAGTCACAGTATTTTGGACCCCTTTGGTATTCTGTAGGGAAGGGAGCTTCACCAGATCCTAAACTGACTGGCAGGTAGGTGATTTGAAAACCGCTCACCCGCATTTTCCATTCTTTGCTGCTCAGGCGCCATCTTCTACCTGGACTTCCTCGGGGAGGACGTGCTGCACGTCTGCATGTTTGCACTGGGGTGAGTCCCATCCTGCTCCCTGGCCCCGAATTCCAGGCAGGCTGCCCCTCTCTCCCCACCCCTGCTCCAGCCTCTCAGGCAGTCCCTTAGAGCCAGAGGAGCAGCTGGCAGTGGGAGCTTTGTCCCCAGAGGTGAGCGTTTCATTCCCCAAAGGGCTTTACTTTTCCTTTCTTCTCTTTTGGGCTTTAATCTCCTTGTCATTTCGAACACATCACAATTTGACCCATGAAAGACTCTCAACCTCACCTCAGATCAAAGAAATGTATACTGAAGCTAAACAAGATGCCATCATTTTGCAAAAACTAACAGGAGGGGTAATGTGCCATGTTGGCAAAAGGATGAGGAGCCCAGCTGTCTGCCACAGTGTGAGAAGTTCTTTAATGTGGGAGGACAATTTGGCAATAACAGTGAAATTTTTAAATGAGCATGCTTCTTGATGCAGCTTTCCATTTCTAATCATTTATCTTGGAAAAGTAAATGATGGACGTAACGACACATATATGAGGGTGTTTATTATTTTAAAAATTAATTGTATAAGCAAATAATTGGAAACAACCTAAATGCCCATCAGTAAAATACAGGTTAAATAAATTACACTATCTTCATATAATTAAGTACCATACTGCCATTTTGAAAAATTGAGGTCAGTCTATTGGTACTGACGTAGAACCATGTCTAGGATACGTTGAATGAAAAAAGTTACATTTTTTAAAATGTATAGTATACCCTAACCCTATGAGCCAGCAATTCCACATCTAGATATAGACCCAAAAGAAATTAGTTATATATATGGACAAAATGACTTGTACATGAATATTTATAGTAGCTTTATTCATAATATACCCAAACTGGATACGACAGGAGAGTGGAAAACAAGTTCTAATATATTCAGACAATGGGTCAGATAATGCGTTCAACACAGCAATAAAAAAATAATGAACTACTAATACACACAATGAAGTGGATGAATCTTAAAAACATTTATCAGGTGAAAGAAGTCAGACATAGAAGAGTACACGCTGTATTGTTTAACTCACAAGAAGTTGAAGAACAGGCCAGTCGATTCTGTGGACGTCAGAACAGTGGTTTCCTCTGGGGAAGGGTCTGCATGAATGGGGAAGGGGCACAGGAAACTCTCTGGGGGTAAAGGATGGAAATGACTTCTCTATTGACCTGAGTGGTGATCCCACGAGTGTGTGCACAGGTAAGATTCATTGAGCTCCACATTTAGGGATTGTGCATTTTATTGCCTGTAAATTACGCCTCAGTTTTTAGAAAGTGTGCTTGTTTATCTAAGCTCTGGAGAAAAGAAAAAAACAAAAAAAGACTCTGGAAGAATATACACCTATAGTGGGGACGAGTACAGGGACTTTCTAATTTTTATTTTCTCTGCTCCTGTATTGATTGAATTTAGGCCTTAAAGAACTTTTTAATTAAAAAAAAATCTTTAAAGGCAGGGTTCTGAGATGCAGGGTAAGTGGAGGTGAGGGTTTGGCCAAGGATGGCCTGATTTGTTCTGATTGAGGCTTGTGTGGGCTGCACGGGCTGTTATTATTTATCTCGCGTCTGCTTCCTGCTGATTCCAGGCCCTGCCACCTCTCAGGGCCGCTCAGCAGTGAGCCCACCTCCGCAGCCTGCCACCCTGTTTTCCCCTTTTTCCCATTACTCGCGTTTGAAAGCATCCCTCCCAACCTCACTCTGGCCTTGTTTCTCTTCATGTGTGTTCACCAGGTGCCTCATTGCATTCTTGGGCGTCTTCTTAATCACACGAAACAGGAAGAAGGCCATTCCCTTTGAGCCCTACATTTCCATGGATGCCATGCCAGGTAACATTCAAATCCAGCTGGCCAGCCCATCCACATAGAATGACTGCTACTTCCTGTTTAAAAAGAGACAACCAGCCTCTGGGTTTGGTGCAGGGAAGGTGTGCTGTGCTATTATGATGTGACTGTCTCTCTTTTTTTTTCTTTCTGTTTTTTGTGGGTTTTTTGGTTTTTTGTTTGATCTCAGTTTGCAAAAGAGGAGGCAATGGCTGAGGCACCTCGATTGGTTTTGAGCACATCTTGCCAGTTCTCATGTCAATTTGGGGATCTTTTAAAGACAATCCTGATTCACACTGGATATAATTATGATCTGCAGCACCAGGCTTCATGCCTGCAAAAGGAAAAATCCAGTTCATCTCAGTGGAATGGAATGATCAGAGAGGGGAAGGAAAATAGGATGAATGAAATTCAAATACTATAACCTCAGTCCTTAGATTCCACAAGGGAGTGGATTGTTCTGGAGAGCCTAGTTCCCCAGGGAGCTCAGGGTTCATACCGAGAAGCGAAAGTTCAAAGGGCAGGAGCATAAATGTGTGAATCAGCTGAGTACCGCACAAAAGGGAGTGATGGGGCTTGTAGAGAACTGGAGAGCACTTTGCAGCCTCAGGGGATTCAGATGAGAAAGTTAAGATGTTGGGCAGCCCCATCTAGATTTACTGACCTACATTCTCTAGGATACTAGTGGCCACTAGCTTTCACTCTTTAACTCAAATTTAATTTTTAGTTTAGATATATAAGATGGAACTCTCTCCAAAGCATAATCTCCCACCCTCCATTAAGACAGTCTTACCTAGGGGTAAAACAGGAATAAAGACACAGACCTACTTGAGAATGGACTTGAGGATATGGGGAGGGGGAAGGGTAAGCTGTGACAAAGTGAGAGAGAGGCATGGACATATATACACTACCAAACGTAAGGTAGATAGCTAGTGGGAAGCAGCCGCATAACACAGGGAGATCAGCTCGGTGCTTTGTGACCGCCTGGAGGGGTGGGATAGGGAGGGTGGGAGGGAGGGAGACACAAGAGGGAAGGGATATGGGAACATATGTATATGTATAACTGATTCACTTTGTTATAAAGCAGAAACTAACACACCATTGTGAAGCAATTATACTCCAATAAAGTTGTAAAAAAATAAAATAATAGTTTTATCAGGATATAATTCACATACCATGAAATTAAAAAAGACAGTCTTGTGACCAAAAGACAGTCACAGAGATGGAGTACTACTTAATAAAGGGAGGCAGGCGTGGTCTCAGGGCTGACTGAGGTGCCCATGATTTAAGTGGCCCCAGGGTTTACGTGTCTACTTTTGATATTATTTCCTCATCTCTTGCTATTAAGCTGTTGTCTGTCATTCTTGCTGTTACCAGCCTGCCTGTGTAGAGCAGCTCCGTGTCAGTCTTCTCATTTGACCCAAGCTGTTCGAATCATGTATAAAATGAAAATAAAGAAGCTCTGAGTTGGGGGCCTTAAAGTTTCTCCTACGAGTTAAGTGCATGAGCTTTAGTGCATGGACTTTTGAAACATCTAACCTGGCTGCTCAGATGCCTTTTTTGCTTACTTCCTTGTTTCTCGGCTGTGTTCCGGATAGATGAGGGCGCTGGATAGCTGAATTCCAGATAGGTGAGGTGTCAACTCTGTGTGTGCAAGTATGTGTATGTACGTGTGTGTTTGTGTGTTTATAAACCGTGTATGTGTATACATCTATATAAGTATTTGCGTATATACAGATGTGTTTTCTGGTAGAAGATAGAAGGTAACCTAAGGTAACCTTAGGTATCCGCATTCTGTGATCTGTTTGTGGACGTGGCTCTTCCTTCCTCTTTGTGCCTTGTGACCGGTGGGAAGTTGGATGTTGGAGAAAGGAGACCTGCCCTCGGCCGTGGCATGTCAGGACTTCTGAGTAGGCCTGGCTTCTGTACTTTGAAGCTGAGCATGGGCTTGGAGTTCAGATGACCTGGATTCAAATCCCAGCTCTCAACCACCTACTTGCTGAGTGACCTTGGGCATGTGCCTGGACCTCCCAAGGCCTCTGACCCTCACTTGTAAATTGGGATTCCTTTTCCCAGGGTAGTGGGATAATATGTTAAAGGCCCCTTGCACAATGTCTGGGACCTGGTAGATGCCTGGTTGAATTTGGTTTCACTTCGTTTTTACTTAAAAGACTGTGAAAATTTCGAACACTTGTTTGACCTGATGCCAGGTAAAATAATAAGAAGAAAACTCTTAAACAGAGACGCTTTTCCAGCTGCTTGGTTTCCCTGGTCAGCATCAGGACCTTCCTGGCTTTGGGTCTAACCAGATTGATATCTTCACAACCGAGTAGTAGCCACGGCTCAAGAGGCATTCAAGTTCTGAAAATTAACTACACGTCACAGTTAGGAGAGGCTTGAAATAATTTTAGCACCTGGAAGACTTCTAGAAAATGAGAAGGAGAAAAACAGTCCCTGGCAGTGAGGAGCTGGCCCGGCTGTCACAGCTGGGCCTTGGTGTTCCTGGCTGAACATAGACCATTTCACAGAACATCAACATCAGACAAGGTCATTCTGGGACTGTGATGGATCAAGACACAAACAGGACCATGCCATTGTCATGTCCAAACACAGACAAACATGAACATTGTCCAAACCATAAAAAGACCAACCATCCCCCTCACATGAGTGACTGCTGCTTCTTTACCAATCACAGCTTTAGTCTCCATCTAGTCTTCTTCCTTCTAGATAACAATCATTAAGAGCCCCAGTTATAGAATTATCCCCACTTCCTGACAGCATCTAATCCAAAGTAAAGCACTGCTTCCTTACTACTTTTTTTTTTTTTTTGGCGGTACGCGGGCCTCTCACTGTTGAGGCCTCTCCCGTTGTGGAGCACAGGCTCTGGACGCGCAGGCTCAGCGGCCATGGCTCACAGGCCCAGCCGCTCCGCGGCATGTGGGATCTTCCCGGACCGGGGCACGAACCTGTGTCCCCTGCATTGGCAGGCGGACTCTCAACCACTGCGCCACCAGGGAAGCCCAAAGCCCTGCTTCCTTAAAGCCCCCTGAAATCACCTGACACAACCCAAATTCTGTAGTAAGTCCTTCTAATACTCTCTCACTGAAACAGCTCCCCATGACGTACGTCTCCTTCACTGAAATGAGTCAAGAAACCCAAATTTGTTAGACTATAGGTGTATTCCTGGTGGGTTTTGGCTGGGGAACGTTGACAAAGCTAAACTATGCCTGGTAAGCCAGCTCTCTTCCCTGAGGAATAGGCATCCCCTCATCTCCCCCCAATTCCCTCCCCCAAATCTAAACCACAGACTCTTAAACTGTACCCTTCAAATTCCCATCAGCCGGGCTTCCCTGGTGGCGCAGTGGTTGAGAGTCCGCCTGCCGATGCAGGGGACATGGGTTCGTGCCCCGGTCCGGGAAGATCCCACATGCCGCGGAGCGGCTAGGCCCGTGAGCCATGGCCGCTGAGCCTGCGCGTCCGGAGCCTGTGCTCCGCAACGGGAGAGGCCACAACAGTGAGAGGCCTGCGTACCGCAGGGAAAAAAAAAAAAAATTCCCATCAGCCAAGGCTTGTGCAGTGTGGAAGCAAAGGCCCTTCCACAGATTGGGTCTTCCCAGGCCATTTGCAGAGTAGATAAGAGCATGGACTTTGGTGTCACATCCCAGCTCTGTCTCTCATTAGCTGTGTGTCCTTGAGCAAGTTACTTTACCTCTCTGAATCTCTGTGTTCTTCTCTGGAAAAGGAGGATAGTAGCATATTTCTGTCATAGGATTTGGGGGGATTAAGGTCTATAGGGAGCCCACACAGCATTCTGGTTAAGAGTGTGGGCTTCAGAATTTAAACCACCTGAGTCTGCACCCTAGAGCTGCCACTTGCTAGCTTGGCGACCTCAGGCAAGTTCCTTAACTTCCAACTGCCTCATTCTCCTAATCAATAGTTGTGTGAATCAAATGAGATAAAACTTTATAACTATTTAGAACAGTGTCTGCCACCAACTAAATGCTCAGTCCTCATCAGCCATTATCATTATTGCTGTTGTTGTTACTATTACTGTTTAAAGCACTTAGCCCAGTGCGTCAGGCATAGGAAGCAGTCAGATGTCAGCTGTTACTATCATCATGGTTTCATGGAAGATAATTTGCATTCAGTTTTTTTATTACTCAACCAGGGGGCAAGAGAATTTGAAGGGTCTTAATTCCCACCAGGAAAAGAACTGGCCTCAGAGGAGGCCAGGTCCTACTTAGCTAGGGGAATTGTAGACTACATTTAAAGGAATTAATGACTAAAGTCTTTGCCCTCAAATGTAAGTAGAAATCCGACATCAGTGTGCCCGGAGGTAATAAGCAAAATCGTACCTTACTCCATATGTGGATCAGGGATGTTAATGTCAAAACTCTCCCTCTGAGCATCATAATACATGTGTCACCATCATGTATCCATGACACAAAAGTTATCATCTTCTCTCAACATTATAATGAAGTTTTCTGGATCCTGATTTAATTCAGCGAAAAGTGTTGGCATCTACCACGTTCACAACACAGTGCTGGTTCCACTTGCCCTGTGGCCCGGACATTCCCACCTCATTCTAAGCCAATGGTTTCTTTTGACAGTGGCTGGTCTGTGTGCATATTTCCTGAAGATTCATCCTTTGTTGCTTAGCAACTATAATATTTCTAGTGTATATTTATGGGCGCTCTTTTTTTGTTCAATCCAAACCATTCAGGAAGTTGACAGTGCACATGCTTAGCTCCTGAGCGCTGTGATTAGTCTGTGGTGGGAAAGAGGAGGATGAGCTGCAGCCTCCTTTGGCCCCACTGCATAATGATTTGGGGGAAATGGATTTCATTTCAGGTATGCAAAACATGCATGACAAAGGGATGACCGTCCAGCCTGACCTCAAAGCTTCTTTTTCCTACGGGGCCCTGGAAAACAATGACAACATTTCTGAGATCTACGCTCCCGCCACACTGCCCATCATGCAGGAAGAACATGGCTCTAGAAGCGCCTCTGGGGTTCCCTATCGCGTCCTGGAACACACCAAGAAGGAGTGAGCCCACCTTGAAGGAGACTCACCTTCTCTCCATTTACAGCTGCTCAAGCCATGCTGATAGCGGTTCAACCCTTAATTCTAAAACTTGCCTTTCAAGTCTTATTTTTTTAATCCAAGAACTCTGTGGATGGGGATCTTGAAAAGCCTTTGTCTCTGGCAAAGGGTAGATTATCTTGGTCCTGGAAGTTTCAGATGATGAGGGTGGGTCTGGGGTGGGGGGCTGAAAGCAGTATTCTAGGCGGGCAGTACAGAGTTCAGCCCCTGCCTGGTTTAGCCCAATGAGATTTGGAAAGCCGTTGTCATCCTTGAGGATGGTAACTGGGTTTCCCCAGTCAGTGACCAAAGGTGGCCACATTCTTTAGAGCTAAAGCAAGGCAGAGATTCTGCCCTTACTTTCCAAATCCACTGAAAGGCTGGAAACCTCCAAATCTAGTCTTCCCTCACCTTATGTGCAGGCCTGATCTCTACCCACCTCCCTCTTGATTCTGTACTTGAGATAACCTTTGTGTCGCCTTCACATGGCATGGTGAACCAGCCCTGGGTGAAACATCCTGTCACTTGCCTGTAAGAAATGCACATCTGCTTTCTGATGGTCTGTGCCTCCCCAGTGAAAGAGTGCTTGATGTGTTTATACTGGATCCACCCTGAAAACTAATTAGGTTTTGGTTCTGTGAATTACTTGGTTGCTTTCTTTCCCCTCAAAGGAACTGAGAAATTAAGAGAAGGGGAAGAATAAGAAAGACAGGAGCAGGGGTGATGAGCCTTCAGCCCATAAAGGGAGAAAAATCCGTTTTCATTTTGCAAGAGGTGATTGCATCACCTATAAAAGACGGACAGACAGTCTGGCTGTTGTATGTGTATTTTCCTGCACACCAGTGTCCTCTGGGAAAACCAGGGGTGCTCATTTCAGAGACAGCCTCACTCACCTCTCCTCTCTCCTCTCCCTTATAGATTGACGAACCAATCTTGAGTCATTGGTTAACTTCCTTGGGGTCGATAGACTCTTTGGGTCCTGATCCCCATGCACATACATCTGGAAGAAGTAGGCATTCTCAGAAATGGGGCTGCCGCTGGCTGGCTGGCAGGCTGCATACACGATTGTCTTCCCCTAGACTGACTGTATGCTTTTGAGAATGGCAGGTAAAGGTCTGCAAACTTTAATGAAAATAAGAATCCCCTAGGGAGTTTATTTAAAATACAGATTCCTACACCCCAACCACAGGTACTCTGATTAAGTGGGACTGGGACCGGGCCCAAGAGTCTGCATTCTTAACTGGCAGCACACGTGATTCTGAGGCAGGTAATCCTGCCTGTATCACACACCTTGAAAGCCTAATAACTGAGAGAGACAGTCTGCTGAAACCCTGACACACCCCTGCTGGAAAGTTGGAATTACCATTCCTTGTTTCCTCTTGGGGGTTCATTTGGCAGGCCGAATAATCCCCATAGGATCCATGGCATTTCTGCATCCAGTGATTACTTCTTAGAGCTACACTTCCTGCTTCCCTAGGCAGCCTTGAACTAACCGGCAAGATAACAGTGTTAATAGACCAGTGTTGATAGATCATTAACCTTTATGGATTGTGCTTAATACTGATTTAGTACCTTGACTTCAAAACTGATGTCTGTTGCCTGTGATAACCACTTCTGTATTGTCTTAACCACTTCTGTATTGTGTCTTACATGCCTAAGAAGGCAACAGACGATGACTTTTTTTTCCTTTAGAATAGGTATCAAAACAATATTTATGAGGCACTTACTATGTGTTAAGCATTTGGACAGTGAGGGCTACAAGTAATAAGACCTGGTTTCTGCACTCCAAGCCAGCCGTGAGAGACACAAATACCTGGTCAGCTATGGCAGGGCAGGCCGAGTGCAATAGCAGACCACAGAAAATGACAGTTATGGAGGTCCTGCTAAAGGTCAGGCCCTGAGCCCGGAACTGGGTATTCAGAATTGGAGATGATTTAGGCTCCACTCATTGATGGGTGGCAAATCTAGCTAATGTTTGGGCAAAGCATAGAAAGTAGAGTGATCACCCCCAGGCAGAGGGGCCAGCATTTGCAAAGACACAGAGATGGGTTGAGGTGGGTGGCAAAGGAAGAGCCAGGGTAGGTAATGGGAAATGAGCCTGGAAAGGTAAGCAGTGGAGGTAGAATCATGGAGGGACTTGAAGGCCTGGCCGAGGAGTTTAAACATATCCTAGAGAACATGGGAGCCATTGATGGTTCACGAGGAAGAGGATGGCAGGATCCGCACTGGTTGGAAAGGAGGCCCTGTGCAGTTTGGAGGAAGACTCTGAAGGGGTAATAAATGTCACTTTTCAAGGTCAGGCTGCACAGCTGCAGGAACAAAACACAAAAGGGGAATTAAAATCCAATTTCGCTGCTATTCACATTTTCCCAGTGATGTTTCTAATGAGGGCCGGGAGGGGGTGTGAGGGCAGAGTGGATAAAGGGAAGGTGAGCTGGGAGGCCATTTAAATGTGTCAAACCCAGGTGATCATTTGGTATCTTATGTGCTCCCAGCCTTACTCAGCCCCCTTCCCTTGGTTTTGTGTTGGGTCTTTTAACCTGAAGTCAGGCAAGAGTGATGAATGGATAAAAGCACATTGTAATCTCAGGTCAGCTGACGATCATGGGGTCAGTGCCCCCCAGGAGCTGCCTTCAGGTTTGGGGCAACAGCGCCATCCTGTGAGGCTGAGTACAGGAAGGTTGCTCAGAGTTGCATGGTGGCTGCGGAGTGGAAGCCAGGGTAGGTCACCTGGGTCCTGGGAAGAACGGCTGATGTGGAGCCATGGTCCCCAGAATTCTGACTCTGTCTTGGGCTGGCATCTCCCTGTCTTTGTCCCTGAGTGTAAATGGACGGTTTGCCGGTGGCAGATAAGCAGCATTTGCTGTTAGGGCGGGGCACAAGGACATCAGCTTTCCACTCACAGCCCTGACTCTTTATTTTTCTCATGGCTCTCACGTCCCCAAGCCCTCTCGATGGCTCCAGGCAACAATACATATCCTGCCGCCATCTCCCTTCTCACAGCAAGGTCACCAAACTTGGGTTTCAGCTTTCCACTTGTTCTCTGGCTTCCTCTCCCCACCCCACTCTGTTCCCCTCTTCTAAAGGCTGGGATTCTGGCGTCCCTAATCAGACACTAAAAGCAGTTCTTCACAGATGGGTGCCTGCAACTTTTGAAGGGACCTAAGCCCCATTCCACCCGCCCCCCAGCCCTCCCACGAAGCTGCAGGTCTGACATGCCATCACATGAAGCCTCAGGTCATGCGAGGGTTTTGCAGGATGGAATTGAACACTGGGTAGGCAAGGG
This sequence comes from Hyperoodon ampullatus, assembly GCF_949752795.1. Taxonomy (NCBI): domain Eukaryota; kingdom Metazoa; phylum Chordata; class Mammalia; order Artiodactyla; family Ziphiidae; genus Hyperoodon; species Hyperoodon ampullatus. Next base: position 20,051,127 of record NC_136915.1, read on the forward strand.
AGGATTGACATCTCCATTGCTTTTCTGGTGGAAATGAGGCAGCTTGATGGCACAGTGTGGAGACAAGATGTCCATCAAGGTACTGTTGGGGAATCTCCAACCCGCAGCCTTGTGAATTCCAAATCTGGTCCCAACACTGGCTGACAGGCAAAAAATTTTACTGTGTGTTTCTCTGAGAAGCTGTGTAAATCAAGTCACCTTAGAATATATTCTATGTGGAAGCTCACATTTTGTTGATCTAGTGACTAATGTATGGCATGTCTTATTTTTCAAAAAAATGTGTGTGCTATGTGCAAATAGCATTATGAAGTGGTATTTAATTAAAGAGAAAATCCATGTGATGCCTGTTGAGTTTGAGTCTTTTATGTTTGGTTAATACTTTCCAGAGTTATCTACGACAGTGCTGTCCAATGAAACTTTCTGCAATGATGGAAATGTTCCATGCCTGTGCTGCCCAAACGGCAGCCACTATCTACGTGTGGCTATTGAACACATTAAACATGGTGAGTGCAACCTAGGAATTGGATTTTTAGTTTTATTTAAATTCAATTATCTTAAATATCCACACATAGCTAGTGGCCGCTGTAGAAACCGTGCAGATCCAGAGATGCCCGTCATTGCACTTAAGGCTGAATTAAGCACTTTTTTTTCCCCCTGCAGTGGTGAAGAGTATAGGCTCATGGCCACACTGCCTAGGTTTGAGTCTTGGCTCTACCACTTATTAGCTGTGTTGTCTTGAACAAGTTGTTTAAACTTTCTGTGCCTCATCTGTAAATCCGGGATAGTAACGGTCACTTCCTAAGGGTTATTATGGGGATCAGGTGAGTTAATAGCTGTAAAGTCTTAGAACTATGTCCAGCATCCCATCAGGACACTGTATGACACTGAAACAATGGTTTCCTTATTTACTTATTTATTTTTACTTATTCACTTTGTATAATGAACACTTGTGATTTTTCTTAAGTAATTCTAAGCAAATGTCTCTCTTCATTTTAAGTTTCCAATCTACAAAGATAGGTGTAGAATAGAGCCTAAATCTTTATTTATACACACACACACAGAATAATGTATACATACTCATACATTTAATAAGCACTTATTATATGCCACACACTACACTAAGACTTCACGTACACCTCAATTCTCCTTTATAACAATTCCATGAGGTAAGTTTTAATATTATCCCCATTTTACAGATGAAGAAACTGAGACTCAGGTCATATAGCTGGTAAATAGCAGAACTGCTATTTGAGCCCAGAACTGCCTGACTTCAAAACCTGAGCTCTTTATCCCTCTGCTGTGCTGCCTTTCCTGGTGTGGTTGAATTTCCATGGGGTAAGTTCACCACACATTAGGATTTCACCTTTATCTGACAAATTAAAAGGATGTACAGTTTCAAAGAAGGATGCAGACTTAAAGAACAGAATGCCCGCCTGCCCCCAGTTCACATGTTGAAATCTAATCCCCAGTGTGATGGTTTTTGGAGGTGGGGTTTTGGGGAGGTAATTAGAACATGAGGTTGGAACCCTCATGAATGGGATTAGTGCCCTTATAAAAGAGACCCCAGAGAATTCCCTCATCCCGTCTGTCCAGTGAGAACATGGGAAAAAATACCCTACTATACTATCATTTCATTAAACAGGACATCAACACCCAAATAGTAAGGGCAAAATCTCACAACAAAGGATAATCCTTGAAACTGAATAATTTAGCCTTATGAAAAATTTAGGACAGTCTCATTATTTGCCTCATTTTCTTGCAGGCCTGTAAGATGAAACCAGCATTAGGGAACCTAACTTGGTTTGATGCAGCTCAAACTTGGTATTACTTGTGAGGAAAGGGGGGCTAGTTAGCTGTAGACGCAGGACTAGAACCGTCTTATGAGCTCTAGTCCGTCCCCTTTCCACTGCATCACTGAGTCCTGCTACATCCTACAGCCTACATCCACCCCATTCATTGAGTTTTAACTCTGTGCCAGGCCCTGTGCTAAGCACTTTACGTCCATTATCGCATTGCATTCTCTCAACAGCCCTGCAAGGAACCTGTTCAACCCGTTTTACAAATACAGAAACTGAGGCTCAAAGAAATTCAGTCATTTGGGTGTGTAAGCCGCAGAGCCTGGATTCAAACCCAGATATAACTGATTCCAAAGTCTGTATTTTTTTTTTAAATCCCATCCTCGATATGTCAATAGACAATACTTTTGTACCTTTACATTCTTTGTTCATTTTTAAGCATAAAATGCAACTTTCTCTGAGTCTGGAGGAGCACAAGAGCATTAGCTTTCAACCTTCACCATTGCCCTGGGCCAAGACATCTTTCGTTCCTTTGGTACACTGAGTATATGGTATTTTAGGCAACTATTGTATCAATCAGGGTCCAGTCAGGAGACAGAAACCACGCCAGTTTTTGGAACAGAAATTTTAATATAAAGAATTGGTAACTAGGAATGAAGTTCTTCACTAGGCAACTGAAAGGGTACAGAGAGACCGCTAAGTATCCTACAGATAAGACGCAGCTCCCACCCCGAAGGCTGGGGGGAATAAAGGAAGAGGTTGGAATGATTACAACTTAGATGCCTGGAGGAGGGGCCCCGCAGAGCTGAAACTCAGAGGAGCTGAAACGAAGGCTGATGCTCTGCCTCAGAGCTTGGAGGAAGACCCTGGAAAACTGGGACCCAGGCCCACGAGCCTCTGGATAAGCCCTGGAGACCACAGATGAAGAAGCCACACTCTCTGAACTTAAGTGGGAGAAAAAAAATTTAATTATGCCAAAAATATTTGTTAGAGTTTCCCATTCAATATGGAGCTTAAGCACACGCATTCACTTCCTCTCCATCCCAGAGCGGCTTTGGGCTTAAAGTCAGTAGGTATCAAGAACAAGAGTGCTCTGGGCAGCAATCCGAGGGATTGCTGTGCCGACAGGCACAGAGCAGCTATGCCCCAGTTGAAGCCCTAAGAATTACTCTAAACAGTGGAAGTGATTTGGCTGTAGAGGGCCCACAGTAAGGATACTGTGGCGGGGGTGCGGGGTCAAGATGGAGCTGAAGAAATGAATGGACCTCTAGAATAACCAGGAGGACGAATAAGGAAAGACAGCCCTGTGCAGGCACGATAGACACTGAAGCTCCCTACCCCTAGAGTCAGTCTTGCTTATTTTTGCCTGCGTCCCCAGGCAGCCTGCCAGCTCCAGACTCACACACCTGAAGGGGAAGCTGATGGAGAGACCCTGTTCACTTCCTCAGAGACAAAAATTACCCCTCCCACGGAGGGGACCGTAAGCCTTTGAATAAACAAACCCACATGACTGTGAAGGAAACCCACCCAACTGCAAAGGAAACCCACCCAACTCTCTGCAGGAAGCAATATAGCTCTTCATTCATAAGTGGGAGTTGTCCACCGAGAATTACAAGGCATTTGAAGAAATCCAACAACATGAAAGAGAAAGACTAAAATTGTTGAGGTGAAACAAGAATGGCAGGATAGTGTAGTCAAAGCCGGCAATAGTCCACAAGGATTCATTAAATTGTCCTCTCTGTTTTCGTGTATGCTTGAAATTTTCATAATAAAAAGTGAAAAAATGGTGTTTTGAGCACTTGTCATGTGCTAAGTACATACATACAGCAGTGAAAAAAAAGAGAAACTCCATACAAAGGAGTCAGAAAACGAAGCAAACAATATAAAGTGTGATGATTAATACAATTGAGGGACTGATGATGAAATTTCATGGGGCCAGGACTAAGCAGGAAACAAGAGAACCCAGAAGGGGAGACGGAAGCTGCGGACATGGCCCTGGGTGTGGTGGAGAGCAGGCACTGTGTCTCAGCCCCAGAGCCCGGGCTGAGCTGGACCTGGAGTTCAGGAGAAGGCGGAGACGACTTTTCAGTCCAAACTAGGGTAACTGCAGGGCCAGCTACATAACATCCAGGACCCGGTGCAAAACGAAAGTGCAGGGGCCCAAAAAGTGAGAAAAAGTGCCATTAAAGGGACCATTTTTTACCATTCATTTTTATTTTATGCAATACCCATTTTAAATGCAAATATAAGAGCACTAACTCATATGGAAATCACTGATATGATAAAATTCGTATTTCATTGCTTGTGCATGACTAGGTATTGTGTTCTTACCTGAACAATGAAAATCCTACACAAAACTAACTCAACTGTTTTTATTTCTTAATGGGTATACACGTATCCTACCAACATTCTCTGCCTTCAGCTTATTTATTTTATTTTTTATTTTTTGCAGTACGCCGGCCTCTCACTGTTGTGGCATCTCCCGTTGTGGAGCACAGGCTCCGGACGCGCAGGCTCAGCGGCCACGGCTCACGGGCCCAGCCGCTCCGCGGCATGTGGGATCTTCCTGGACCGGGGCACGAACCCGTGTGCCCTGCATCGGCAGGTGGACTCTCAACCACTGCGCCACCAGGGAAGCCCTGCCTTCAGCTTATTGATGAGTAAAGAAATAAAAAGAGAAGGAGCTGTGGGTGGCCTGAGCTTTCCCTTTCCATCTAGGTCATCATTTTCAGCGGATGTGGTTGTCTGATAGGCTGACACAGGGAAGTAACACGTGTAAGAAGGACGTGATGGGGATCCTTGTCCGTGGCCTTCTTCCTGAACTGGAAGAAAGTTTCAGTTGGAATGGAAAGTGTAGCCTCTCCAGAATGTCAGTCCTTCCCCACTCCCACCCCTGCCCCCACTGAACCACAGGCCTAACAGTCACCTAGGATTTGCCTTGAGCACGCCTGATGAGGACATCAGGAATGCTATGTGCAAAGAAAGCTGCACACACGTTGCTTTTAACTCCTCTGCTCACACGCATGTGGCACCCATCAGACCTTGCTGACAAACAGAAAGATGTTCAAAGATAAAATTATTAAGAACTTCAAGATGGCAAACGCAGAGCATTAAACCAAGTGTGAGGCCCTTTTGAGTGTGGGGTCGTGTAGGAGTGCACAATTCACACATGCCTGGAAAGCTGGCTCTGGCTCTCTAGGGGCTTTCCCAAGACCCCCACGTGGTGCCCACTTATGTGGACTCATAGTAGCAAACTGATAGGTGCTCAGTGTGAAAGCTGCTCTGAATCCAGATCAATCTGGGCCTCATCTCATGAACGACAGCAAACTCCTTTTACCGATCTGGGTTTTTGGACTCTTTAATCAATAGAAATTGATGAGGCCAGACAAGGAATTCAGGCAAGGCTTTATCGCTGCAGCACAAGGGAGCAAAAACATGTAACAGATGTCCTTGCTCACTCCCTGAGGGGGTGACAAGCTGGTCCCTTAAATGGGATGAGGGTGGGGTGGATCGGTGGGTAGGCCAGAGGGGCAGCTTAGGTGGTCTGCCCACCCCCTTGTAGGGATCATGCGCAGGACCCTGCTTTTGCTCCTGGCACCTCAGAAGTGGCAGCTGGGTTTTGGCCTTTTTGTACCCCATTGTTCATATTTTGCCCCAACTGCACATGTGGGCAGTTATTTTTAGTTCCTTAGAGTTTCTTGTATTCTGCTGGTCGAGGAGATATTCGTCCAGGTGCAAGTACTGCAGCAAAGGGTCCCAGGTCCCAGGTCCCAGGTCCCAACCTGTAATAGGAATAGAAGAGAGTTTTACTTGAGCCAAACTGAGGACTACAGCCCAGGAGACAGCCTCTCGGATAACTGAGGAACTGCTCTGGAGAACCATGGTTTTCAGCACAATTTTGTGTCTTGTCAGGACACAGAAAACCAAATAAGTCAGGGATACATTCCTTCAAGTTTTAAAAACAAACAAACAAACAGATAAGCACATACACAGCAAGTCAGTATGGCCTTGGCACCTGGGAAGGGAGTCTTATCATCAAAGGAGTACTAGCATTGGCATCCCAGGAAGGGAGGCATTTAATCTTTATTTTTAACATGGGCATACTTTACTTCTGGCCAATATGTCCTTTTCTTTAATAATTAAAGCAGACGTACAATGTTTGTTTGATAGGTCACAAACAGGCTGTGTTAGCATAAAATCAAGTTAACCTATGTATAAGCCAGAATGACTTCCCCATACCTCAATATGTGAAAATGTCTTTCATTGCTCTTAAAAGGTGTTGGTGTCCATTCTGACTGAAATGAATCACAGATTCAAAGAAGGAAAGATTCAAAGAAAGAAAGAAAACAAACTCTACTCTGTGGGCATTTCCAGTACGCTGCTGCCACTTTAAAAACTGAAAAACTGTAAATTCAGAAAATGGTCAAAGCTACCTGGGATACTTTTTTTTCTTCCAGTTTTATTAAGATATAATTGACATACAACACTGTATAAGTTTAAGATGTACAGCATTATGATTTAACTCACACACATCATGGAATGATTATCACAGTAAGTTTAGTACACGGGATACTTTTGAAGTAAAAGAGCAAGGTAGGTGTCTGAGTCAATTCCTCTCAAGTCAAATCACCTAAAGCCGACAGCTTGATTTGTTGGATAAATGTGCTTATCTAATTTACACTTCAACTGTAACCCATTCAACCCAGGCCTCACCAGACCATGACTTTGGCTAATAATACTTTTCCTTTTTATACCCAGATTATTATAGCACAAGCTTCTAATAGCTGGAAATTAACCACTTCAGTGTGACATTCTCTTCCCCAGCCCCAACTTCTGCTTTTTTGAGAGAGTCTCAGGAAACATTTCAAGTGTACTGTGTGCTCTGTAACATCTCTTGGGTTTTCCTTTCTTAATTACTCCTCTTGCCATGACCTCTGCTCTACCAGCCGCTTTGAGACCATCACTGAGCTGGGTCAGCTGCCCCCTGCTGGTGACCTCCCACTGATATATACTCCCCCTACCCTCTCTGGTCCTTACCGTGGGCCTCCCCCTCCAAAGCATGGGTCAGGCCTTCAGCAGCCCCTGGAAATAGCTTCTTTTGAGCCCACAGGTCCAAACAGAACCTCAGGAACCCTTCACAAGCAGGACTCTCATCTGGTTCCAGGTAGGCCTCCACACCATGGGGCTAGCTGCCCATCCCCTTTCTCCTCCACCAGGTTTCTCTGAGCACCTGAGAACCCAGACCTGACTAATCCCACTGAGCCCTGAAAGAACAAGTCTTTCCTCAAGAATTTGGCTTTGTCAAAAAAAAGCCCAACTCACTGGTCCCTCCCAGAACTGAGGCAACTCAGCCTGATCCTTTAGACACTGGCAACATCAAGATGAATGCTGGTAGCATTTGAAAACCACTCAGTGGCCACACACATTGTAGTACAACTGAGCACATGATCTCTGGTCTGGTCATTTAGGTGGGTTTTTTTTAGTGTCTTCTAGATCTCTGGTGATATTGCTCCCTGACTGAAGGAAGATCATATGGCCTGTCCAATAATAGCTAAGAGAAGCACAGAGCAGGACACAGGGAGGCAGCACAATATCAAGGCTAAGAGTACAGGCTCTGGAACTTTCTTTCTCTGAAACCTTAGGAAAGTACATAACCCCTCCAAACCTCAGTTTCCTCATCTGTAAAACTGGCATGGTAATACTGCCTCCCTTGCAGTTTGTTGTAAGGATGTAATATAGAACAATGCCTGGTACTAAGTGACGTCTCAATAACATTAGCTACTGTTATTATTTTCCTTTAAGCTAGGGAGCAGTATAAGTAGAGGCACAGAGTCACAGGCCAAAGTCAAAGAGCTAGGTGCTTAGATTTTGGCTTCTTGCATTGCATTTAGGGCTTGGCCACCTTTGGGAGGCCTTTTGAATAGACATGTATCTCATCTACTCATGAATGGATTTTTACAAGTTTAACCTTATCACCAAGCTTGTGGGTATCTTTTTGAAGATGCCCTTGCATACACAGTTTCTGAAACTACAAAGCTAGTCTCAGTCATACCGAAGGATAAAATCTTCCAGTTGCCAAGGTATGCAAATGCAATGGACAGAATGTTTGTGTGACCCCCAAATTCAGGTACTGAGACCCTAATCCCAATGTGATGATATTTGGAGGCGGGGCCTTTGGGAGGTAATTAGGTCATGAGGGCAGAGCTGTCATGAATGGGATTAGTGCCCTTATAAGAAGAGGCGATGCCAACAAATTGGACAACCTAGAAGAAATGGACAAGTTTCTAGAAACCTACAGCCCACCAAAACTGAATCAAGAAGAAATAAATAGTTTGATCAGACCGATCACTAGAAGTGAAATAGAATCTATAATAAAAAAAATTCCCTGCAAACAAAAGTCCAGGACTGATGGCTTCACTGAGGAATTCTACCAAAACATACAAAGAAGAACTTATACTGATCCTTCTCAAACTCTTGCAAAAGACTGAAGAGGAGGTAACACTCCCGAAGTCATTCTATGAAGCCACCACCCTGATAAAGATACTACCAAAACCAGACAAAGATACTACCAAAAAAGAAAATTACAGGCCAATGTCTTTCATGAACATAGATGCAAAAATTCTCAATAAAATACTAGCAAGCCAAATCCAACAACACATAAAAAAGATCATAGACCACAATCAAGTTGGGTTCATCCCAGGGTCATAAGCATGGTTCAACATACACAAATCAATCAATGTGATACACCACATCAACAAAGGAAATGACTAAAACACATGATCATCTCAGTAGATGCAGAAAAGGCATTTGATAAAATTCAACATCTATTCATAATAAAAAAAAGGAAAAACATTACCAAAGTGGGTACAGCGGGAAAATATCTCAACATAATAAAAGCTATTGATGACAAAACTACAGCCAACATAATACTCAATGGTGAAAAGTGGAAAGCTTTCCCACTAAAATCTGGAACAAGACAAGGATGCCCATTCTCACCACTTCTATTCAACATGATATTGGAAGTCCTAGACAGAGCAATCAGACAAGAAAAAGAAATAAAAGTTATTCAACTTGGAAGGGAAGAGGTAAAATTGTCATTATGTGCAGATGACATGATACTATAAATGGAAACCACTAAAGACTCCACACAAAAACTACTATGACTGACAAACAAATTCAGCAAGGTAGCAAAATACAAGATTAACATGCAGAAATCTGTTGTGTTTCTTTATATTAACAATGAAACATCAGAAAAATCCTTTTTAAAATCACATCAAAAAAGAATAAAATACTTAGGAATAAACCTGACCAAGTAGGTGAAATACTTACACACTGAGAACTATAAAACACTGATAAAAGAAGTTGAAATGGAAAGATATCCCATGCTCTTGCATTGGAAGAATTAATATTGCTAAAATGGCCATACTACCTAAAGCAATCTTCAGATTTAATGTGCTCCCTATCAAATTACCCATGAAATTTTTCACAGAACTATCGATAGAACAAATAATCCTAAAATTTACATGGAGCCATAAGAGACCCAGAATTGCTAAAGCAATCCTGAAGAAAAAGAACAAGGCTGGAGGCATAACACTCCCAGACTTCAGACAATACTACAAAGCTACAGTAATCAAAACAGCATGGTATTGGCACAAAAACAGACATATGGATCAATGGAACAGAAAAAAGAGCCCAGCAATAGACCCATACACCTATGGTCAATTAATCTTTGACAAAGAAGGCAAGAATATACAATGGAGAAAAGATAATCTCTTTGGCAAGTGGTGTTGGAAAAGCTGGACAGCCACATGTAAATTAATGAAGTTAGAACACACCCTCACACCATACACAAAAATAAACTCAAAATGGCTTAAAGACTTAAATATGAGACAGAACACCATAAAACTCCTAGAAGAGAACACAGGCAAAACATTCTCTGACATAAATCATAGCAATGTTTTCTTAGTTCAGTCTCCCAAAGCAATAATAAATAAAAGCAAAAATAAGCAAATGGGACCTAATCAAACTTACAAGCTTTTGCACAGCAAAGGAAACCATAAACAAAACAAAAAGACAATCTACAGACTGGGAGAAGATATTTGCAAACAATACAACTGACAAGGGCTTAATTTCCAAAATATATAAACAGCTCATACAGCTCAATAACAAAACAAACAAACAGGGCCTCCCTGGTGGCGTAGCAGTTAAGAATCTGCCTGCCAATGCAAGGGAAACAGGTTTGAGCCCTGGCCGGGGAAGATCCCACGTGCCACGGGGCAACTAAGTCCGTGCGCCACAAGTACTGAGCCGGAGCTCTAGAGCCTGCAAGCCACAACTACTGAGCCTATGTGCCACAACTACTGAAGCCCGTGCGCCTAGAGCCCGTGCTCCGCAACAAGAGAAGCCACGACAGTGAGAAGCCCTCGCACCACAACAAAGAGTAGCCCCCGCTCACCGCAACTAGAGAAAGCCTGCACACAGCAACAAAGACCCAACACAGCCATAAATTAATTAATTAATTAATTAATTAATTTAAAAAACAAACAAAAAAACACAACCCAATCAAAACGTGGGCAGAAGATCTAAAGAGACATTTCTCCAAAGAGGACACACAGATGGCCAACAAACACATGAAAGAATGCTCAACATCACTAATCATTAGAGAAATGCAAATCAAAACTACAATGAGGTACCATCTCACACTGGTCAGAATGGTTGTCATTAAAAAGACTACAGATAATAAATGCTGGAGAGGATGTGGAGAAAAGGGAACCCTCCTGCACTGTTGGTGGGAATGTAAATTGGTGCAGCCACTATGGAAAACAGTATGTAGGTTCCTTAAAAAACTAAAAATAGGGACTTCTCTGGTGGTCCAGTGGTAGAGAATTTGCCTTCCAATGCAGGGGACGTGGGTTCGATCCCTGGTCAAGAAACTAAGATCCCATATGCCGCAGGGCAACTGAGCCCACACGCTCTAGAGCCCATGCACCTCAACTAAAGAGAAGCCCATGTGCCGCAACGAAAGATCCCACATGCTGCAACTAAGACCCGATGCAGCCAAATAAATAAATAAATAAAATATTAAAATTAATAAAAAGTAAAATAAAATAAATATTTTTTAAAAAACTAAAAATAGAGTTACTATATGACCCAGCAATCCCACTCTTGGTCATATATCCAGAGAAAACCATACTTCGAAAAGATACACGCACCTCAATGTTCATAGCAGCACTATTTACAATAGCCAAGACATGGAAGCAAACTAAATGTCCATCTACAGATGAATGGGTAAAGATGTGGTATATACATACAATGGAATACTACTCAAGCATATAAAAGAATAAAATAATGCCATTTGCAGCAATGTGGATGAACCTAGAGATTATCATACTAAGTGAAATAAGTCAGAACAATAAAGACAAATACCACATGATATCACTTATATGTGGAATCTAAAATATACAAATGAACTTATTTACAAAACAGAAACAGACTCACAGACATGGAAAACAAACTTATGATTACCAAAGGGAAAAGGGAGTATGGAGAGATAAATTAGGAGTTTGGGATTAGCAGATACAAATGACTGAATATAAAATAGATAAACAACAAGGTCCTACTGTATAGCACAGGGAACTATATCTAATATCTTGTAATAACCTATAATGGAAAAGAATATGTATAACTGAATCATTTCACTGCACACCAGAAACTAACAACAACAAAAAAAGAAGAGGCCAGAGAGCTGGCTTGCTCTCTCTCTCTGCCATGTGAGGATACACAAGAAGACATCTGTAAACCAGGAAGAAGGCGCTCACCAGAACCTGATCGTGATCTTGGACTTCCACCCTCCAGAACTGAGAAATAAATGTCTGTTGTTGATAAGCCACCCAGGTTATGGTATTTTGTTATAGCAACCCAAGCTGATTAAGACAGCATGTCATGGGCTTCCCTGGTGGCGCAGTGGTTGCGAGTCCACCTGTAGATGCAGGGGACACGGGTTCGTGCCCCGGTCCGGGAAGATCCCACTTGCCGCGGAGCAGCTGGGCCCGTGAGCCATGGCTGCTGAGCCTGCGCGTCCAGAGCCTGTGCTCCACAACGGGAGAGGCCACAACAGTGAGAGGCCCGCGTACCAAAAAAAAAAAAGACAGGATGTCATTAAGATTTTCTCTCAGTTATAAACCCACACTTCCAGCGGATGGCTTTGGGGTGCCGGGGCTGAAACCGCCTTTCTGCTTTGCCAGCTGCTCCCGGTGAGGGAGACAGTGAGGCTGCACGAGGAAGAAGGACTTACTCCTTCCTATTTCCTGTTCGAAAGTACATCACTCGGCAACACTGCTTCACTCTAGCGCAGCAGCAGCTGAATCTGGTTTTGCAGTTCTTTCCAGCACTTGGACAACCAACTTCATAGCAACCCCTCAGAGACATCAGCACCCCCTCCTCAGAGGTCTGGGGCCCGGGCCTGCTGTGCCCTCCTCTTACACATTTAACGTCCTTATTGACATAATTCACATACCATACAATTCACTCATCTAAACTGTACAATTCAATGTTTCTTAGTATATCCATGGGTATGTGCAACCATCACCACCATTAATTTTAGAACATTTTCATCACGTCTAAAAGAAACCCTAAAAAGAAAACGATAGGTGGACTTTCTCACCTTCTGAGATGGCCCACACTCTGTCTGCGGAGTGTTTCTCTCTAAATAAATCCACTTCTTAGCTATCACTTTGTCTCTCACTGAATTCTTTCTGCGATGAGACATCGAGAACCTGAGCTTCAGTTAAGTCCTGAAACCAGTTGTTCTACGGGAACTAAGACCCCCATACTCACGTGGAGGATGGCAACTACCTGCTGAGCACAAGCACTAGACCCCAGACTGTTCAGAACCAGAAGGTTGATGATTAAGATTCCTAAAACACCACACTGTTACTTCACAACCAATCAATGAGAAGAAAGTCATGAATCCTTCAGCCTTCCCCCCCAAATGTTGCCTTTAAAAATGTTCCCCTGAGGGCTTCCCTGGTGGCGCAGTGGTTGGGAGTCCGCCTGCCGATGCAGGGGACGCGGGTTCGTGACCCGGTCTGGGAAGATCCCACACGCCGCGGAGCGGCTGGGCCCGTGAGCCATGGCCGCTAAGCCCGCGCGTCCGGAGCCTGTGCTCCGCAACGGGAGAGGCCACAACAGTGAGAGGCCCGCGTACCGCAAAAAAAAAAAAAAAGTTCCCCTGAAAGCCATTGGGGAGTTTGGGTCTTTTGACCATAAGCTGTCTGTTCTCCTTTCTTGGCCCTGAAATAAACCTTTCTCTGCTCCAAAAGAAGAAAAAAAGAAAATAACAGGTGTTGGTGAGGATATGGAGAAACTAGAACCCCGTGCACTGCTAGTGGAATGTAAAATGATGCAGCCACTATGGAAAACAGTATGGTGATTTCTCAAAATTTTAAAAATAGAGTTACCATATGATCCAGAAATGCCACTTCTGGGTATATACAAAAAAGAATGGAAAGCAGGGACTCAAACAGATATTTGAATACCCACGTTCACAGCAGCATTATTCATAATAGCCAAAAGATGGAATCAACTCAAGTGTCCTTTGACAGGTGGATAAATAAAATGTGGTGTATACATACAACAGAATATTATTCAGCCTTAAAAGGAAGGACATTCTGACATATCCTGCAATATAGATCAAACTGGAAAACATTATGCTAAGTGAAATAAGGCAGACACAAGAGGACAAATACTGTATGATTCCACTTACATGAGGTACTTAGAGTAGTTAGATTCATAGAGACAGAAAACAGGGAATGATGGCTGCCAGGAATAGGGGGAAGGCGGTGGGGAGTTGACTGGGTAGAAAGATTCAATTTGGAAAGATGAAAAATGTTCTGGAGATGGATGGTGGTGATGGTTGCACATCAGTGCAAATGTACGTAATGTCACTAAACTGTGTACTTAAAAATGGTTAAAATAGTATATTTTGTGTTACACATATTTTACCACAATAAAAAAAAAACCTGCACCCTGTAGCTATCACACCCCCCCTGCCCATATTTCCTATACTCCCTATCCCCACCCTCCCAGCCACTGGCAGCCTCTAAGCTATCTTCTGTCTCTGTAGATTTCTCTGTTTTGGACTTTGACATGAATGGAATTGTGCAATATGTGGACTAGTGTGACTGGTTTCTTTCAATTAGCATAATGTTTTCACAGTTCATCGAAGTTGTAGCACGTATCTGTGCTTCATTCCTTTTTATGGCTGAATATCCTCTTATCTTCTAAGTTTTAATAATTAAACCTCTTCCGTTGGTTCCTTTCATCCTAGGAATGGGAAGCTACTTCCTGCAGTTGCTACCTCTGTGATCCCTTTTTTTTACCTGTTTAGTTACTAGTGAATAACTTTATATGTAAGTAACAATTCTTTATATTAAATTCTTTCTGTTCAAATCACTAGTGTGACTTCTGTCTCCTGATCAAACCCTGATACTCAAGAAAAATCAAGATAATTTGAATTCCTGGGCTATTCATGCAGCTGCCTATTTTTAATGTTCCATTTTCTTCCCTTCTTTTCTGTGCCCCACCCCCTCTCCTGATGATGGTCATCTAGCTCTTATTATCCTCTATCCATCTGCAGCTCAAACTAATCAGGAAATAATATCTCCTCCTAACAAATTCAAGAAATGCAACATTTAAAGAGCAGCTCCTTCCAGCGTGGAGTAGCCCTGCTGCTCTTGAGCCCATCTGCAGTGAATTCTGCAGCCTCTGAGTCTGCAGGCAAATAGGACTGATTCTTCGTAATTTAGAGGAACATAGCTGGATGAAATCTTACACAGCATCCAGACTTCAGAAGGCACTGATATACCTCATCTTACAAAAAAGATTGAAAGGAAATATACCAAAATATTGAATAATCTCTAGATCATGGAGTTATAAGTGATTTTAATTTTCTTATTTATCCTTTTGTTTTCAAATTATCCATAAAAACCTAGGTTTTTTTTTTTTTGTTTTTTGTTTTTTGCGGTACGCGGGCCTCTCACTGTTGTGGCCTCTCCCGTTGTGGAGCACAGGCTCCGGACGCACAGGCTCAGCGGCCATGGCTCACGGGCCCAGCCGCTCCGCGGCATGTGGGATCTTCCCAGACCGGGGCACGAACCCGCGTCCCCTGCATCGGCAGGCAGACTCCCAACCACTGCGCCACCAGGGAAGCCCCAAGTCTAGCTTTTATAATGAGAAATTTTAAGTATAAAAAATCGACATCACTCATCTCCCAACCAATGGTGCTGGTAAGAAGCTTCCCCCCTTCCCAGCCGGCTCTTGGATCATATTGTAACTCTCTTCTTTGGGGAATGACTGATTTTCCAGGAAGAGGAGATAAATGAGGGTGTTACCAGGGAGGCTGGGTAATTAAAGCCTCTTCAGGAAAAGGTGTCATCTACAAGGCAAATCCCATAGGAGATCTAGAGTGTGTGGCAGGCTGTGAATTTAAATATCTAATATGCCTGGGTTCTATGAGCCTTTGAGACAGAGAGACAGAGACAGAGACCAATTGGCAGGCAGGCAGGCAGGCTTCCATCTTCAGGCCTCTTCCTTTCTCAGTGTGTGTTCTCTCATGAGGTGATCTCTCTCATGATCAGAAGCAGCTCTGTTTCCTCCCTCCCTTTCTCTCTTCCACATTTATTGAGCACCTACTATATGCCAGAATCAGATATTGTTATGGGAGCTGGGGATTTATCAGTGAACAGACTACTTCCTGCCCCCATGGAACTAATATTCTAGTAATGGACTTAGGCCATTAAATCAGTAACTGCATAATTATTCTCTTAAATACAACTGTGATAGATGCCATGAAAAGTAGTATAGGGAGGGCTTCCCTGGTGGTGCAGTGGTTGAGAGTCTGCCTGCCGATGCAGGGGACATGGGTTCGTGCCCTGGTCCGGGAAGATCCCACATGCCACGGAGCGGCTGGGCCCGTGAGCCATGGCCGCTGAGCCTGCACGTCTGGAGCCTGTGCTCTGCAACGGGAGAGGCCACAACAGTGAGAGGCCTGCGTACTGCAAAAAAAAAAAAAAGTAGTATAGGGAACTGTGGGTCACTCACAAGGTATACCATTTGGGATTAGGTTTGGCTGCAACAGACACCTAACAGTATAGAAGAATATTTCTCTCCCAGGTAAAGGCAGTCTGGATACAGGCAACCCAGGGCTGGTATGGCAGCTCCAGTGTCACAAAGGATCCGGGATCCACATCTTTTGGATCCACCACCCCAGCATGTGGCTTCCATCTTCAAGGTTACCTACTGGTCCAAAATGGCTGCTGGAGCTCCAGCTATCATATTCATATTGCAGGCTAGAAGAAAGAGGAACAGTAGAAGTGCACAGGGTACCTCTCCCAGCTAAGTCATCTTCCTTTTGCTCATATCTCACTGGGCAAAATTAATTTATGCCTAGCTGCAAGGGAGGTAACACATTGCTGCCTTGAATAACATTTACTTGTAAACTGATAATAAACCAACTAATGTTTACTGAGCATCTGTAATGTGTCTAGCTCTTTAGAAAACAACCCTGCAACGCAGATATCATCACTGTCATTGAACAGACTGGAAAAGTGAGGTTCGGTGGGTTTAAAGAAACCGCTCGAAGATCAAACCACCAGTGATGGTGGAGCTGACTTCCTGAAGCCCATGCTCTTTCCATTGTATTTTGCTGCCTTCCCACCAGCAGCTAAAGAAATGGAGAAGAAAGTTCCTCAGACTTGTCATTGATTATATTTAAAGAAAGGCCACTTTTTTCTATTTAAAGTGAATTGATGCTACGCAGCCAATGAAAAGAACTTAGATCTGTATAAAAGCAGGGACATGGTCTGTTTTGTTCACCACTGTCTTCTCAATGCCTAGAACAGTGCTGGGCAAATAGTAGAAATCCAATAAATGTGAATGTTCCCTGAATGTTCTTTTGTACCCCTTTCCAATCAATCTCCATCCTTCAGATGCAACCACTATTCTGATGCTGATTAGTTTGGCCTTTTATTTAACCTCATGTAAATGGAATCATACATCTATTACTCTTTGGTGTCTGCCTTCTTTTTGCCCAACAATTTTTTGATTTATTTGTGCTGTTATGTGTATCAGTAGTTTATTCTTTTTATGGCTGTGTAGTATTCCATTGTTGGAATATACCATAGTTTGCTTATCCATTCTTCTTTTGATGAACATTTATAATATTCCCAGTTTGTGCATATTCTGAATGAATAAAGATGTTAAAAAGCATTCTTATACAACCCCTCCCCCTTTGGGGGGGTATCTGCTGACATTTTTTGTGAATATATAACTAGGAGTTGAATTTCCGAGTCACAGGGTAGATGTACACTTAGCTTGAAAAACTGGCAAAAGTTCCCAAAAATTGGTTGTCTCCTTTTACATTCCACCAGCAACACTGGAGTGTGAGATGGAGATCTTTTATCATTTCTATTAATTCCATAGCACAAACCTAATAAGATCTTTTTAAAGTATTGACTTTTAAGTCTACTCAGATAAGAATAACAAAATCTAAAATGAAATCATCTGTCTGGAAATTCTCCTCCAAGGTAAGAGATGAGCTTACTCAGGATCTGTAGCCTTATCTGACGGGTTCTACTTGAGTTTTTCAGGACAGCAAAAATGCTTATCAACCTTGGCATAGGTTTCAATGGATTGAGTCACAACGGATCAATTTCTTTCTCTTTTTTTCTCTGCCTGTAACTCAAACCTCACAATGATGAGGAGGAGAGGGAGGGAGTGTTAGAAATGTAAAACTACGTGAAATTCATTCATAACAAGCACTTATTATACACTGTGGGTACAATGTAAGAGGGAAGATGTGCAAGATTCCATTCTTGTTCTTAAGTTGCTCACAACCTAGTTGATAGATACAAGATGGCACCTCTTCCTCTGCCCACCATGTAAAGACTGATGTTGTTCTGGATTCGGCCCTTTGCCCTTTTTGTGTTTCTTTTCCACCTGCTCCTCCGGGGTCATCTCACCTGAGCTAATGATTTCAACTACCCCGCACACCTCCTTCCAAAATCACTATGCTTGGTTTGAGCCCACTCCTAAGCTCCAGACCTGTGTCTTCCAGCTGCTTCTATCCCAACTCCTCTCTCATGCTCATAACTTACATATAATTCATCAGTAACTTTTGTTAACTTTGCCTTTAAATTTCACCAGGAACATACTATTTTTCACCACTTCCTTTCCTATAACCCTTGTCCAAGCCACTGTCATCTCTGGTCTGCCTTATTGTAATAGCTCTACCAAATCAGTATTGCTATCTTATCGCCTGTTGCCTGCTCTTTACTCATTTCCCTTTCGGTAATAAAAACTTGAATTACCTTTGGTGAATGTAACCGTCAGGGTTCCTGCAGAAGGTTAATCTGAGCTGAGTTTCGTAAAGGTTATATACAAATGTGTGGGCAGGGTTGAGGGAAACAAGAAGGAATGATAGGATGAAACTCTGAGGCTGCCAGCAGTAGGGGGCTACTACCACCTCTAGGCCAAGAGAAGGGAGACTCTACCAGAGCCAGGAGAGACCCGTATGAAGAGGGGCACTAGAAAGAAGACTCAGCAGAGGTATGTGGCCAACATGCAGTGACCCAGAAGGGAAAGGGCCTGCGAAAGGGGCCTAACTTCTTCCTCCTCCAATCCTCTGCACGCTTCCAATGTCTTCTATGGATAAATTCAACTGTAAGCCAGAGAATTAGGGACCCATTGAAGCAGTCCATGCTGGTATCTCCTAAGGCACAAATCAGGAAGAAAAAAATGTAGAGTAGATAAAGGGACCAAGAGAAAATTTTTGGTCACACAGGAAGCCACCTTCCCCTAATCCTCAGTCCATGAGATTTAAGAGCTACTGACCACACTTTAGCTCCAGAGGTTAGCACGTGACCCAGGTCTGGGCTATCAGAATAGTCCAGGCCCCTTCTGAAGAGAGTGGCTTAATGATGCACAAGTAACCCAAGTTAGACCAACGAGATGCAGTCCTGGGACTTTTATTGACAGCACTGAGGAAGAGAAATTCTCTAATGGTAAGGATATGATGTGAAGTTGTTAGCAGCCATTCTGCTATCTCATGGGGAAAGGCAGCCTGAGAAAGAAGTCAACAAAAAGGAAAACAGAGTTAAGAAATGGAGATCAAATCTTGATGTCATACTTTTAAGCCCTTAGATCCAGCCATGCTTGAAGCCCACAGCTTTTCTGCATTACATGAGGTAATGAATTCCATTTGCTGTTTAATCCAGTTTGAGTGATATATTGCATGCAAACAGAAACAAAAAAAACCTCTTGAATAATATTTAATACTTATCCCAAAGACCAACATAAAGGCATACCTTTATATCTCTAAATATGCCATTATTTCTATGGAATGTCCTTTTCCATACTCTCCACCTAGAAAAATCCTACTCAAATGCAAATCCTACTCTTAATGCAAAGCCTTCCCTCAGTTTTCCAGGCAGAATTGCTCGATTCTTCCTCTGCTTTTTCAGCACTTTACAAATGCCTCTATCAGTGTACATATAAAGTTGTGTCATAGTTAGTTGTTTGCTTATCTGTCTCCCCTATCTGTGAGCTCCTGAAGGTAGATTTGCGTGGCCCTTATCCCTGTAAGCCTAGTACCCAGCACAAGGCCTAAACCCTGAGTTAAACAAGGCTAAAGCAGTCTTTTTTACTTTAGGACCTCTCAGAGCCATTTCTGTGTTAAGATGCATTAATGGATCCCCATGCAGGGGTACCAAATACAGCAATTTCCAAATTCATTTGACCTAAAAACTCAATTTTTGCTGAAGTTGCTGTGTTTGAGAAATTTAGAGAAGAAAAATAACTGCGGTTCTTAGGGTGACCTTAACGCATGAAGTGGCTCTCAATAAATATTTGTTAAGTGAATGAAAGGGAGAACTTGGTGGGGCGCAAGGGGCAGTAGGGTTGGAAGCAACAGAAACAACACAAGCAATGAACAGGAAGCCAGAGGGGTGATCCGTTGGACATATCTCTGTGATGGTGCCAGGTCAATTGTTAAAGAATGATTGGGACCATAATGCAATCCTGTTTCCTTAGTTTAAATCTAACAGAGATTAGATGTATTCTACACACTTTAATCCTTCTTCCTGTCCCATGACCCAGGGGCTAAGTGCCTGATGGCACTGCTTCCTTGATTTTGACCTTCAATTTGCTTCACTTTGCCTCAGAGGGGACTATGTGGGAGATCAGAGCTGATTTTCCTCTAACTGCACACCCTTAAGTCAAATTCCTTTCCTGTTCTGTGCCTCTGTTTCCCTCTCTGTGAACACAGGCTCCCTTCCAAGCTTGGCTCAGACGCCTCGGGAAAAAAAAAAATTTTTTTTTTTAAATAACCTGACAAAGGAAGCCCCAGTCCTACCACAGTAACTTTGGACAACTCATTGAACAGCTTAGGCCCTTGGTCTTTCTATTTGTAAAAGAAATAGAGGCTTCTGAGAGAATCAAGCAAGACTGTGCGGTGAAAAGTGTTTTGCAAACGGGGAATAAAACACGAGAAATGTAAATATTATTAGGATTGTACATACGATGAAGAGGAGGTGGAGGGGGGTAGGAGGAGGCGGTGGCTGCAGCAGAAGCCCACCGTGGTTCAGAGCCCAGGACAAGGAGTCAGCACCCGGACGCAACCTATAGCTCAACCACCTAACTAGCTGTCTCGCCTTGGGCAATTAAGCACATGGAAGCCCTCTTCATCTATAAAAGGAGGATAATAATATTCGGTTCGCTGGTTGTGAGGTTAAATGAGGTAAATCCTGCAAAGCACGCGCTGCAGTGTACGTAGTAACGAGCCCTCAGTAAATGTTCATTATATTCCTACTAACTATTCTTGCCACCGACTGAATGGGACCAAGCAAGAAAAGGAGATAAGTCATTTCTGGTCACGGTGCAAGACCAGAAGATCGCCAAAGGTCCCGCCGTCGGGGGCACCTAAAGCCCCCTCCCCAGCTAGACCGCCCAAGCCCCTCACCTGCGCGGAACAAGAAAACCCGGATGCAGGTCAAGTGCGAGCGTGCAGCCAGGTTCCCGCCCCGGCCCCAAGGCCGCACGCGAAGGGCGGGGCCACTTCCTGCCGGCTACTGGGCCCCGCGCGCCCCCGCCGGGCGGTCGACACCGGGCGCCTGCGCCGCGCGCGCTCGCCGGAGGTGGGGGTGGGGGCGGGGCGGAGCCGCGCGGAGCTGGGCGCGCGCGCGCGACGCCGACGGCCTCGCTCTCCAGGACGCGGCTCGCGCCCAGGCGGAGGCGGCCGCTCCCGCGGGCGTCGAGGGCGTGGCGGCTAGGCTCTGGGCAGCGGCCACCTAGCAGACTGTACCCCGGCGGCCGCCCGCCGCCTCTCCCCAAGCGCGGCCCCTCGCGGCGCCCCGTCTCCTGCGTAGCCCGTCCGGCCGCCCCGGCCTCTCCTTGCCTGTCTGCCTGCCTGCGGCGGCCACGCGAGCAGGTGAGTCTCCCCTTCGCAGGGTGGGGCCGGCGCCCGCCTCTCAGAGCAGGCTCAGCACCCAGCCCTCGGGAGGATGGGGGGCACTGGGTGTGGCAAGTTAAAAAAAGAAACGGTCCGCAGGTGCCGGGAGGGGTGGGAGCTCCTGTGCCCGAGACCCCAGAGGTGCTGCGCCTTTGCCTTCCGGGTCCAGCCCCTCTGGCGTCCAGGCTCTTCTCAGACAGCTCTGGGGTCGTGTCTTGGAAAACAAAACCAAGAAAAATGTTCTCTCCCAACAGCTGTTTGACTTTTTGAAAAGCTGACAGAGCCAACGTGCTCCTGAAGGCAGAAGGGTGCAGTCCAGGGGCGACCAGAAGTTGGAAGCCCCTCTTTTCTTGCTCTCCTTCCTCCGTGATGCGCGGGTAACGATCGCATTACCTATTCGATAACTTCTTGAAACTTGTCTGCTTCCATCTGCTGCCTGGACCAATAGAGCAGTAGTGGTCCGTTTTCAGGTTGCTTCGTCCCAGCTTCCGTGCAAAATCTGATCATCTCCTTCAGGGATTAGGAGTCTAGTGCAGGGAGCAGTTCAGATCCGTGTTGCAGATACAAACTAGGATTATTTAAAGTGATGTTTTAGTGCAGTGCTCAAAGCCAGAAATATTTGCTCCTTCTTGTTGAAAGTTACCTAGCACACCACGTTTATTCAAACTTTTAATAGAAGTCTCTGCATTTCATAGAAGTCTCAGATGTACAGTTTCATAAGCGATTGACTTATTTGTAGCTGTGATTACATAGGATTTAAAGTGATTAATTTTAAGACTGTTTCATTAGCTCTGATTCAAAATACTAAATTATAAAAACACACAATACTGAGACTCAGAATACAGATGTTTGTGTATCAACTAAGTTCGTGCTTTTTGGTGGGGATATTATATATTGGTTCTCTAGAAATGGATTTTTGATGCAGGAAGACAGTGAAAGGCCTGAAAACTCAGAGCCCCTTCTTTAGCCACGCTGTCAGCTTTATGTTTTACCAGGTTGGCAAAACTTTTCTTTCTTAGCGTGGGAAGAGATTTCAGTGCTTTTCAGGAAAACAAGATTTGTCCCACTATTGAATTGTAACGTCTGTAAAGCTTTTAAACGTGTTCATGTTAAGGATTACAAATGAGTACAGATTTTATATGGTACTAGTGGATATGTTGGTTGAAAGACTTAGGCAAAACAGCATGAAAAATAGTGTGATTTGGAAATCTATTAGGCTGAAACCTGTGAAATAATGGGAGGTCTAAAGTTCAATGCCGTTTGTTATTTAGACCCAAAGAACTACAGAAGGTGGAGGTCAGACAGTGGATCTCCACTTTTCCCCTAGAATGTAGAGGTTATAGTGAGAGGAAATGAATTACATTCAGCGAAACAAATAGCATCAGTCTTTACATCTCTACTTCAATTATTCTTTAAAACCTGTTATTTTCATTTGTTCTGACAAACCGTGAAAAGAGGGCATAGGTCATTGAAACATACAAAATTCAAAAATCTAATTTTCATCTTTACTGTTGCACCATTTTTTTTTTCTTACCACAGCTACTAAAAAGTAGTAAGATTCTACCTAAAAGTAGTGAGTGGGGAGGAAGTGGGAGATAGAGGCTTGTAGGATAGCTATTCAGAACCCCCGCATTGACAATCCAGAGGGTTTTTTTAAAAAAAGGAATTTAGTCTAAATTTATAATTTAGACGTTTTAAAAAGGTATTTAGTAGTTCAACAGCATCTGTGAGTATTTTCCTCATTTTATATTGAGAGGACAAATGTAATACAAAAAGCCAAGTGACTGTTCCAAGGTTATTCAGCGGGGCACTTGTAGAGCTGGAAATGGGATATTTTGTTTGCTTCCAGTATTGATCAATAGCATTTTGAGCACATCAAAACATAATAAAGTGCATCTAGCTAAGGTATTTTAAATATGCACCAAGTTGAGAAGCATACTATTTTGAAAAATTATTATTTTTTTAATCCTGGAGGAGGAGGAGGAATTTACCTTTTCCTGATCAGAATTTAAAATGCAAAGTCAAATCCATGTGCTTGACATTTTCCCCTGATGGATTACTTCTGTCACTAGGCTTGTAGCAGAGCAGAGGGTCATGCTACTTGGAGTTTTCCACTCATGTGATATTTCCCTGAAGAAACAATTTGCCGGAAGCCAGCCACAGCTACCGTTGTGCTGCAGATGATGCCAAACCCTGATTAGCACAGACCTTGGCTTACAGAAGCTGGTGGATATTGGTTCAGCCCTTTCCAATCAATATTTCCCCGAGTTAGTAAACTGAGGGACGGCTTAGTCTTGTAGGAGTTGCAGTGAGGCAGAGTTAGCAACAACTCCAGTAATATCAGCATAGAGGCTGTGTACTCCTGTAAATTTTTTTCTTTTCCTTAATAAAACCAAACGACTTCTTAAGTACCAGCTGAGTTACCTTATAAGACGATTTCTTTACAGATGTGCCAGGATTGCCTTTTCACTGGTTGACTCTGATCATATCTCTCTGTTCAAATCTAGCTGCATTTATGATGTCAGAAAATTGTGAAATGGTTGATGATGTTGACTTAAGCTATATCCAAAAAAATCTCTTGGCAGGCCTTTAGCAAGAGAACCATCACATGAAAGACAACATCTCTAATACTGTGTGCACTGAATTACAACATAAAATTCTTTGAGGCCCTTAAAAAGTGCACCATGGCCTTTTCTCAGTTAGCTCTCTGTTTTTAAATCTTTAAATGATTTCGTACTGGAGCTATATTACTACTACCAGTGGTTGCTCTGGAGTTGATTTTATTGATAGATCTGCGACTGAACAGTTTTCTTGAAATGATACAAAGTGTTAGTTATTTTTGTATCCTTTTTGTTGCTTGGAATTAGATCATTTGGGTGTGCACTTTCTCATTTTGTTATTTTAATATCAGTTCCACCGAAGGTTCTGATATTATTGGGATCCTTTCGACCCAACAATACATTGACATAGATTGTGCCTATGTAAAAATAATTAGTTATTGACCACCAACTATATGCAAAGCATTATTCTGAGCATCCAGCATGTATTCTCTCATTTAATACTTCTAACATCGTTATTGGATAAGGATTATTATTATCACCCCCATTTTATAGTTGAGGAAATAGAAAGGGAGGCAAAGTAATTTACCTAACTTAGAATACAGGGGACAGAGTTTAAATCTAGAGGAGTCTGATTATGGAGCCTGAATCTTTCTGAGATATATTTAAATATTGTTCAGACTTGTTTGCAGTTACTATGGTATTTCATTAATCCATCCTTTTAAGCTGTATCAAATATACACTACTGTATAAGTGAAGAAAATATAGCAATACTATAAAGATTATTGAAATATCTTGGGACAAAAGGCAAATAATTTAACAATAATGTAAAAAAATTGAAGGGAAAATACCTATAAAGATATTATAGGGGATAACTGACAAAATGTGAAAATTGACTCTGATTTAGATAAAAGTATTATATCAATGTTAAAGTACTTGGTTTCGATAATTGAACTGCAGATTGTATAAGAAAATGACCTTGTTCTTATACACTGAAGTATTTGGGAGTAAAGGGGGCATATCCTATCTCAGTCTCAATGGTTTGGGGGGAAATGTATATGTATAAAAATGAGAGAATGATTTTTAAAATAGGCAAAAAGGTAAGTAATTGTATACAGGAAAAGGGTACACAGGAATTCCTTGTACTATTCTTACAACTTTTGTTTGACATTATATCAAAAGAAAAAGTTACCCCCAAATGAAGGTAGAAAACAGGAAATGAAGGTGTAACATTCTAAGAATTTTTTTTTTTAAGTCAGGTGAAGGATTGTTTCTTGTGCTCTGATTTTTTTTTTTTTTTTAAGAGGTTGGAGGAAGGAACTTGAGACAAACAGAAAATCTTATCAAAAATAGCTTGACTTTCTCAAATTTCAAAATCTAGCCATTCAAAGCTCCCTAACTCTCCAGCCAGGCCAGGTGTTTTCCTCACCTCTTTTCTTTTCTTTTTTTTTTTTTTTTTTGCGGTACGCGGGCCTCTCACTGCTGCGGCCTCTCCCGCTGCGGAGCACAGGCTCCAGACGCTGCATGGCTCACGGGCCCAGCCGCTCCGCAGCATGTTCCTCCCGGACCGGGGCACGAACCCGTGTCCCCTGCATCGGCAGGCGGACTCTCAACCACTGCACCACCACGGAAGCCCCCTCCTCACCTCTTTTTAATAGGGAGGGGGAGGATAAAGACATTAGTGTCTCAGAGATAAGAGGTAAAGACAGCCCACTTTTAGTGATACTGAAAAGTTAAATTAGGTTGGTTATATCATTTCCCTGCCTAAAACCTTCAATGTCATGCTAATATTGACTAATTTTTATGTCAGAACTCTGTAGCCCTACTTTCAAGGCAGCCTGGCCCAAACCTACCTTTCTCACTTTGTTTCGTGCCATCCCCACCAAACCTGGTCCACTCTGGCCACACCAAATCTCATGATCTTGTGCCTGCTCCTCTTTTTGTCTTCCCGCCTTTGTCCATGAACTGTTGGCTTCGCCTGGAATGCACCCCATTCTCTTCCTGCTGAAATTCTGTTCATCTTTTAAGTCTAACCATAACCTCCTTTGGGGAAGCTGTCTCTAATCTCATGCAGAATTAAATTTTCCTTTGTCTGTGCTGCCGTATCAGAGGGGTAAACACAATACTACCAGCTTGCGTTCAGTAATCCTTATAAAGCATATACTCTGAGCTAGAAACTGTGCCAGGGACTGGGGATTCAAAGGTACTCAAGCTCTGGTAGCTTAGGAGTGATTTGTAAACAAATAATCAGGTACATAACAGAGAAATGAACAAAGCTACGGACCCTACCTAACAATTTAGGCTTAAAGAAAAGATTACAATGAAAGTCACAGTGAGATACCATTTCCCCCCCGCCCAGCACGCCCCTGTCCAGATCAGAGATTTCCAGCACAATCATCTACTTAAAGGAATAAGTTTTAAACAGTTGTAGTACCAGATAGGTATATTCAAAGGAAAGCTAAAAATACAAGTCTAGAACTCAGGAGAGAGAGGTGGAGTTCAGTGTGCACAGGCAGGAAAGACCCGGGGGCAGATGAGAATCTTTTGGGATCTTGTCGGTTTTCAACGCATTATCGCCTCCAATGCCCAAGATTCTGCTCTTGCTTCCCCCTCAATTTCGGTGACATCTTTCCTCGCTTAAGAATTATTGAAGCGAGAGACTGTATTGATATACATGTGTTGTGTGTGTCAGCCACGGGGAAGCAGGAAACAAAGTTGAGAAACACTGGTGGTGGAGTAGTTAAAATCCTTGGGCCTGGATAAAACCACCCAGGGAGAGTAAGATGAAGAGGAGGATGGGGTTGGAACCTCGAAGAGACGTTGTAAGGGGTGAGTAGGGAAAGAGGAGCCAGTGACAAGGGCAGCTGGGGAGGAAGGAGAGCCGGGAAAGACGGAGCCCGGGGAGGGCAGGGGCACAGAGACCTCCCAGAAGGAATGGGTGGGCGGCGGTCCCGAGCTGCAGAGACAGGCAGAGGCCTGGGGTTAGGACACCACGAAGAGGCTGTTGCTGTCCAATGGGGGCAGTTTTAGCTGGAAGGGGGTGGCAGGAGTCCTGCTGCCCTGAATTCAGGAGTGACTGGAGTTGAGGAGACTCCTCTTTCCAGGAAGCCGGTAGGAAAGGGGAAGCAGAGACAGAGGGAGGTAGATGGAGGGGCAGGCAGACTCCAAATGGAAGGTTTTCTTTTTTCAAGATTGGGCCGGGGTTGGAGTGGGGAATCTTGAAGAGGTATGTTTGCTGAAGAAGAGGAATGAATGGGTGGAGACGGAGAAATTAAAAGTATAGGAGCCAGTTAATGGAACAAGGTCCTTTAGGGGTATTATTGAAGAGAAGAAATTCTTGCTTTGGTGGGATCTCCTTGAGGATAGGAACCATGTTTGATTCATCTCATAGCTCCCTGTACCTGGCATGCAGTAGACACTCAGAAAATGTTTCTGAAAACAAGTAAAGATTTTACTTTTTAGAATTAGTCTTTCCTGATTGATATAGTGGAATAACGGGGAAAAATAATCACTATTTTTTCCCATAATTAACATTCTGTACTGTTTTCTATATAAGCAATATATTTGCAACTTCGTTTTCTTTGAAATAAAAGAGAAAATCACAAGGGGAATACTGAGGTAGTAATAATCATGCTCACTTAATTTTTCTGTGCCTGATAAGTATTACTTAAATTCCAGCATCTTGAAATGTGTTATGTTCAAGGCAGTCTGCTTGGTGGGTGTGGAGTGCAGTTCATCAGAAGAGACAAAAATGCACATAAACAGTCCTGTAAGACAGACTCTGTTCATTATTTAACAGTGGGACACTATCAGCTCCATGCTTTAGGGTTAAAATTATTGATTTTTAAGCATTCAGAGAAAGGACATTTTAAAAATTGTCTTCTATGTCAGATTTTGCCCGTTGTAAATATTTCTGATATTAGCAAAGACCAACTTTGTATAGAACTTTTGGTTCTGTGTAACTTAGTTCTTCGAGAGTGTATTCAAAAAGAACAAATTGGTTAAAAAAGGTAAAGTCAGCTTATTGCAGACCATATTTTAGGGTGCAGATGGTGAGTGAATCAGTGTGGGTTTTATTCTGCTCTGCCAATTTCAGTGTTGTAGACCTAAATCCCAAACAAATATGCAAAGGCAGTTCTGGTTCACATTTTCCTTCCTACTGCTTGTAAACTGGTGTACATGTTGATAGTATCTCATTTTGTATTATCCCCCCAGCTCCATTTCACTAGAAAACTTGCAGCCTTTTTTTCATAATATGTCGTTGCCAGTGAAATATATTACATAAAGTATGCTAAGCAAATCAAATTAATATGTATAGAATTCATTTATGAGGACTGTAATGAGGTGATTTAAACTTTGATTGATCTTTCCTGAATAAAACTGCTTCATTTGATGAGTCGCTGTCTTGAGAATTAATTGGAGCGTTATTGGGCCTTCAAAGTCTTATCTCTGTTGTTTTCTTTTTTTTAACAGTAGATGCCTGGTAGACATCTTAGAACTTTAAGAACGGAAAAGACCTGCTTTTAGGGGATAATGCTGAGGGACACTATGAAATCTTGGAATGATAGCCAGTCAGATCTCTGTAGCAGTGACCAAGAAGAGGAAGAAGAGATGATTTTTGGTGAAAATGAAGATGATTTGGAAGAAATGATGGATTTAAGTGATCTGCCTACCTCACTTTTTGCTTGCAGTGTCCATGAAGCTGTGTTTGAGGTGCCAGAGCAGAAGGTAGGCATGTACCCTGCCTTTCCCTGCCTTTGGTAGTGTGTTAAATGTGTGCGGGTTCGGGGAAACAGCATGTGGCTGCCCGTTTGCAAAGTTTATTACTGGTCCGTGACAGGTAGAGAAGTGTGCACCAAACTTTAGACATTGCTGGGGCATTTTTATTATGCTTTATGAGACTATCAGTCTGCAACAGATAGGAAATATTTAAAATCCAGTCCTTCCCCCACAGACATTTTGAGAAGTACTGGTTTCTAGTGAACTCTGAATCAAGTCCTGCTAAGTTCATCCATTTATTCATGCAGTCATTCATTTTTGGAGCCTGTGGTTAAAGAGAAGCTAAGTGATTTTTAGCCTGGCTTCCTATTACTTGGGAGTTAATTCACAAAAGAAGGAATTATTTTAAGCCTTTTTCTCGGGCTAATTACATAATTAGGACTATTTATGATTTCATTTTGACAGAGTTGTTAGTATTTCTTGTTTTACTTTCTACAACCTGGCCAGGGCAAAATGATTGAGTTTATTTTCTTAAAAGGTTACTCTTCTTTAGTTCATTCATTATTTAACTGGAAAAAGAGATTGTATGTGTGCTTTTAGTTCCGTCGTGACCTCACAAAAGCTTGTGGGTCTTAGTCATACAAAAGTAAAATATTTCTGTCACTGGTATGAATTTTGCATGTTCTAAGACTTCGTTTAAAAATCCTATCACGATCCTTTTAATTTGCTATCTATGCCCTCTAAGTATTTTCCTTCCAGTGACTCTCATGGAGCAGAACTTGATATAGTTTGACTCAGTACATACTTGAGTGCTCCAGTGTGTAAGGCACTGTACCAATTGCTTCAGGGAATTTAAACAGCTTCTGCCACAGAGAGTTTACAGTCCTGCAGTGGAGATGATCAGTAATTTGATGTAAGATAGAATACTCGTGCCTTTAGAGACACTTGAAAGTACTGAGGTAACAGAGGAGTAGGATCACAGCCAGCTGGAATAAAAGATCTTACGGGGAGACGGCATTGCAGAGGAGCTGTGTGAGTTGGGTAGGAGTTTAGCAGGGAAGGGAAAGGCATTTCCAGCCAGAGGGAACAGAATGAGCGAAAAAGCTGAATCAGGAGAGCGTGGACCGCTTACTGCAGGGAGTAGTGAGCAGTTCTGTGTGGCTGGCTCTGAGGTGACATGTAGCCAAAGTCAAGAGCAATTGGGCTGGAAAGGTGAGTGTGAGGCATCCTGCAGACTCAAGGAGCTTGCCCTTCTGTGTTCAGTAGCCTCTGAGCAAAGGAGTGGCAGTCAGACTTACACATTGGGAAGGTCAGCCACAACCTGTGAAGGGCAGAGTGGTGGCAGGAGAGCCAAAGGCAGGGCCCGTTGGGGTGCGCTTGTGGAAACCAGCCTAGAGGTGCAGGAGACCTGGAAGGGGAGAGGGAGAGGGTGGCAGCCACCAGGTTTTTACCGTTTGGGTTTGTTTACATTTACAAATGCTATTTTCTTTCCCAAGTTCAGTCACAGTGTAGACATTTTGAAATCATTCTTCCTAGTTTTCTAAATATGTTTTAAGAGCTCTAAATTTTCATGTAATAAATAATTACATTGACTTTGTTGTTTGTTGTTGTGAGAAACCACATGTATTACTAGTTTATCTTAAAATTCGTAAGAATTTTTCAAGAAACCTCACAATCTTATCTGTCCCAAGTTTTTCTTTTTTCACTATAGCCTAGGGATTTGTTTAACTTGCCAAAGTGATGAATTCTGGTTGGTTTTCAATTTTAAAACCATTTGAGGTTGTATCTAACCTAAATTTATATTGGAAATCGTATCACCAGAAATTCTAGCAGCAGTTCAGTGGACTTCACATTACATACAGTTCTTAACTCATAGTAAATTTTATATAAAAACCTTCATGATACTATCTGAAGCTGCAGAATATAAAATGTTTATATAATAAAATTATATATGGATCATTAATTGGATATAAAGTGTAAGGAGAATCAAATGTTTTCTTTATAGTTTGCTTCTCACTGTCAGTGTCTTATTTTGCTTTAGTTTCTTCTGGAATAACCTGTTTGTGCAGGTCATCCACATACTTGCAAAAAACAAAGCAAAACAAAAACCACTTCTGATGGATTATGGGCAAAATAATTCTGATTGCAATTAAATGCTTTATTTTCAAAAGAATTTTAGTTTTTTCTCCAGGTTTGAAAAGGTTTTTGTCTTGATAATTTTATAATTGTTGGAATGAGCTTTGACCCTCTTCTGAATGGTAGACTGAGTAACACAGGTGCCATTGTCATGTGAAGGTGAATCTTCGTTTTAGATCGCTGGATTTGGGCTCTACATTTTCATCGGTTTTTCTTGAAAATTGCATGAGGTAGAGGAGGAAAAGTAAAGAATATAGTAAACTGTAAGAAAAATAAACCGAGGAAAAGGCTTATCTCGTGATTTCTGTTTCAGCAGCAGCACGGTTGCTAGTTTTTATACATGTGCTCAGCTAATCAGTGGCTCCATCTGGAGCACTGCAGGTTTAGTAGCTAATTTTTCTGTAACAGATTGGAATTTGTTCCAGTGTGATTTTATTAACTTGACATTTTTAACCCCAGTTTTCCCTTTCTTAAAATAACGAAAAATTGAGCAGCCTTCTGGTTTGAACATGAGAGGTCTTCAAAATGCAATTTACGTTTTTATGATGGGAGAAACTGGAGTGATTCTCCTTTCTGATTTAGGTCTGTGTGTCTGAGGGGACTCAGTAAATGTTGATGCGAAGCAGCATTCCAGATAGGACTGACTTTATAAAGAAATGCATGTGGCTTTTGGATTAGTCTCTTCGCAAAGCACTACCCTTCGCACATGAAACTGTTTCCACTGACCTACTCACCATACGACATTTGATTTATTTTTCTAATGACGATGGCTGGGGTATATTAAGACATCTCTTCTTGGTCTCCTGGTCCTGCTTTTTGATCAGTGACACTTAGCATCTAATACAGTTCCCAGTATGCGGCAACACCTGTTAAATGTTTGTTGAATGAATGGATTATGT
Source organism: Hyperoodon ampullatus (assembly GCF_949752795.1). Taxonomy (NCBI): domain Eukaryota; kingdom Metazoa; phylum Chordata; class Mammalia; order Artiodactyla; family Ziphiidae; genus Hyperoodon; species Hyperoodon ampullatus. The sequence goes on from NC_136915.1 coordinate 20,082,739, forward strand.
AAGATGTTTATGGAGGATTAGTGATACAGAGCTGTGGTAGAGAAACAGACTTATAAGCTGGGTGAGGTTAAGTAGTATGTAGAAGATTGAATCTGAAATTGTGATTTCAGATACACTGGCGCAAATTCTTCTGTGGTCTGTATAATCATATTCATAATATAATCTTTCTGTTGAGCATTTAGTTTCTATGCCCTCCATTTAAAGAATAGAAAATATTACTTAAGAAAAATAAATGATATCTGGAAGTTAACTGAAATACCCTGAGTCTCTGGTTTTTAGACCTAATCAATTGTTGAGTGTCCTAATACAACCTTCAATCCAGGAGAAATAAATCTTTTGAGGAAAGTGATTTGTTTTAAATTTGAGAATTGAAAAAGGGGATTCAAAGGAAGAATGTTAAAGTGAACTGTATTTTTAACAGTGCCTGGAACATAATATGGTTTCAGTAAATATTTGTTCAGTTGAATCTGTAGTGCCATTCTGGCCAAGAATTAGTAAAAATTTAGTTAACTTCAAGGCTAGATTAAACACTACAGAATCATAGAAGTTTAGAGCTGGAAGAAATCCTAGCCAAGTCTCATACAGTAGTTTCAGAGTAACAGAGTGATTGAGCTTGCTTTGGAATCCATTTTTCAGTTATACACTGAAAACTACAAAACATTGCTGAAAGAAATTAAAGACAACACAAATAAATGGAAAGATATTCATATCCATGGACTGGAATACTTATTATTGTTAAGATGTCAGTACTGCCTAAAACGGTCTATGGATTTGGTGCAATCCCTATCAAAATCCCAAAGATGTTTCCTGCAGAAATAGAAAAACTCATCCTAAAATTCATAGACTCTCAAGAGACCCCCAAATAACCAAAACAATTTTGAAAAAGAACAAAGTTGGAGGACTCACACTTGCTGATTTTAAAACTTAATACAAAGCTGTAGTAATCAAAGCAGTGTGGTACTTACTTGTCAATTATATCTCAATTAAAAAAAAACAGTATGGTACTAGGATAAAGATAGACATATTAACCAATTGAATAGAACAGAGAGTCCAGAAATGAATCCTTGCATATATGGTCAAATGATTTTCAGCAAGGATACCAAGACCATTCAATGGGGAATGGACAGTCTTTTCAACAAATAATGCTGGGAAAACTGGATATCCACATGCAAAAGAATGAAGTTGGACCCTTACCTTACACCATATACAAAAATTAATTCCAAATAGATCAAAGACCTAAATGTAAGAGCTAAAACTATAAACTCTTAGAAGGAAACCTAGAGAGAAAGCTTCTTGACATTGGATTTGGCATTAATTTCTCAGATATGACACCAAAAGCACAGACAACAATAGAAAAAATAGATAAATCGGACTTTATCAGAATTTAAAACGTGTGCAGAGAATATTTTCAAATTGTATATCTGATAAGGGATTAATCCCCAGAATGTATAAAGAACTCCTAAAATTCAACAACAAAAACCAAATGGGGTATATACAACTAATTGAAAAACGGGCAAAAGATTTGAATAGACATTTCTCCAAAGATGTATAAATGGCCAATAAGTACATGAAAAGATGCTCAACATCATGAATAATTAGGGAAATACAAATCAAATTCACAATGAGATACTTCACACCCATTATTGACAAGGATATGGAGAAATTGGAACCTTTTGTGCATTGCTGGCGGGAACATAAAATGGTATAACTGCTGTGGAAAATGGTATGGCAGTTCTTCAAAGAATTAAGCATAGAATTACCATATGATCCAGTGATTTTGCTTCTGGGTATATACACAAAAGAAAGCAGGGACTCCAACAGATATTTGTACACCAGTGTTCACAGCAGCATTATTCACAATAGGCAAAAAGTGGAAACAACTCAAATGTCTATCAACGGATAAGTTAATAAACAAAATGCAGTGTATACATACAATGGACTATTTTCCAGACTGAAAAATGAATGAAATTCTGATACTGTGGATGAACCTTGAAAGACATTATGCTAAGTGAAATAAGCCAGACACAAGAGGATAAATATTGTATGATTCTACTTATATGAGACAGAAAGTAGAATGGTGGTTGCCATGGGCTGTGAGAAGTGGGGAATTGGGAGTTACAGCTTAATGGGTACAGAGTTTCAATTTGGGATGATGAAAAGTTCTGGAGATGGATAGTGGTTATGTACAGCAGTGTGAATATACTTAATGCCACTGAATTGTACACTTAAAAATGGTTAAAATGGTAAATTTTGTGTTTTGTATATTTTATCACACAAAAAAATGCAATCCCCCCTTTTTCTTGACTTTATCATTCTTTGTAATATGCTTTTATACATATATACAAAATATGTACATATGTGTGTGTACTATGTATGTATATATGTATGGGCACCTCTTTTGCCCCACTTTGCATGCTTTCGGCCCACGTTTTCACTCCAGCTGTTGTGAGAGTGCTCACCTGTGTGCAGGTGTAAGCTCACAGCAGCTGGCCTCCGTGGCACTGTGGGTATCTTGCTCTTTGTCCCAGTGTTTCTCTGCTGACTGTGCACAGACGCTCTTCCGTATGGATGCAGGTGCAGATGTAGCAGTGTGCGGGGAGTTAATTAACATCTCACAGGGCAGTCCTTGACCAGTGGGGGGCTGAAGCCAGTGAATACGTCCCTTCTCCTCCACTCTGCAGCCACCGGTTCCTTGGCTTCTGGCTCCTCACAGTGCTCCTAGCAGGATCAAGCCCCAGTTGCTCACAGAGGTGACCAGCTTGGTAAGACAACCTGGACAGAAGGAGGACGGGCTTTCCCTTCTTCCCTGTTCCCACCTTGTCACATGAGGTCACTTCCCAAAACAAGCTCCTTGTGTGTGCCCTTGCCTTGGCCTCTGCTTTCACAAGGAGCCCAGGGAAGACACAGGTGAATAACTTCCAAGTTTGGTTATTCCTCCTGTGTAAAGGCACTGTCTCAGGCTCTCAAAAAAGGGGCAATTTTTAGCTTGTGCAAAAAGGATAAGGACTAATATAAAGAAAAACCACGTGCCCACCCAATTTAGCAAATAAAATTTTACTAATAAATTGAACTCCTTTTGTCTTCTCCCAGAGATAAGCGTTATCCTGAACTCCATGTTTATCATTTCCCATGCAATTTTAACTTTTTATTAAGTTTAACCATACGAAATTGGTGTATCTGTAGGCCAAAATGGTCAAATACAGGTTTCCCCCTTTCTCCAAAAGTAGAGTGTTTCTACAAAACCTTTTGTAAGCTGAAATGGTATAAAATGAAGAAGCAATTCCTTAGGACACGTCTTACCAAAGGATGCACAGAATAAATCGAGGTAAAGCACAGATGCTCACAGACACAGTTCAAAGCTAAGGTGGCTTGAGATGCTGAGATGCTAAGGATAGTTCCCCGGGAAGGAGCTTGGTGGTGCCACTCTCACTGCTTGCGGTGTGCACTGCCTCTATAACAGCTGCTGCAAAACATGCTGAATGCGATTTTCGCCTTTTTTTTTTGTAAAAGGGAAACACCCTCTTTGGATTTCTTTCAGTTAGTGAAAACAGGTACTAATGTAGGTCTTTTGTGAAAGCAAAGCAGCATAAAGCAGACTTTCAAAAAATGATGGATACCTGTATTGGCATTTCTTCTGGTTCATCCTAATACTGTTGTGTATGTATGTATACTATTTTTAAATTTTGCTCTATTTGCAGTTGACATGATTGTCTATTTAGAAAGGAATCTACATAAAAACTCTTAGAACTAATAAGTGAGTTTAAGAAGGTTGTAGGATACAGGATCAATATACAATATCAACTACATGTCTCTATACTAGCAGTAAACATTTGGAAATTGAAACTTAAAAAACATTACAGGGCTTCCCTGGTGGCGCAGTGGTTGAGAGTCTGCCTGCCGACGCAGGGGACGCGGGTTCGTGCCCCAGTCCAGGAAGATCCCACATGCCGTGGAGCGGCTGGGCCCATGAGCCATGGCTACTGAACCTGCGCATCCGGAGCCTGTGCTCCGCAACGGGAGAGGCCCGCGTAATGCAAAAAAAAAAAAAAAAAAAAATTACAGTAGCACCATGAAATACTTAAAGATAAATCCAGCAAAATATGTGCAGGATCTGTATGCTGAAAACTATAACACTAACGGAATACATAGAATTTTACATTATTTAAAATTTTCTATAAATGGCATAATTATATGTTTTTTTCTCCATGTTATATTTGTAAGATTTTTTTTTCAATACCATGCCTCTCCCTTTTGACCTGCAAAGTTTTGTGGGTTTTTTAAATTAATTAATTTTTGGCTGCATTGGGTCTTCGTTGCCGCGCACGGGCTCTCTCTAGCTGTGGTGAGCAGGGGCTACTCTTCGTTGCGGTACACGGGCTTCTCAATGCGGTGGCTTCTCTTGTTGCGGAGCACGGGCTCTAGGCGCATGGGCTCTAGTTGTGGCTCGCGAGCTCTAGAGTGCAGGCTCAGTAGTTGTGGCGCACGGGCTTAGTTGCTCCACGGCATGCGGGATCTTCCTGGACCAGGGATCAAACCCATGTCCCCTGCATTGGCAGGTGTATTCTTAACCACTGCACCACCAGGGAAGTCCCCTATATTTGTAAGATTAATCCGTGTTGAGATATGTGTTCAGTGTCCCTTGCTGTATACTGTCCTGTTTTACAAATATACCATTCTTTATTTACCCATTCTAATGTTGGACATTTAGGTTATTTTTGAGATGTTGTTACTGCAACAGTGATGTTGTAAATGTTCTGTATGTGTCCTGTATATGTGAGGGTGAGAGTGGGGGGGGTCTCCTCGGGGTATATAAACAGGAATGATGTTGCTGGCTTGTCAGGTTGCACATTTTCACCATCTTAGTGGAGACTGTCAGATAGTCTCTAAAGTTGTACCTGTTTGCATTCCTACCAGCCATGTAGAAGAGTTCCCATTGTTCCATAGCATCACCAATACTTTATATTTTCAGAATTGAAAATTTTTGCCAGTCTGGTAGTTAACATTTTTATTCCTTTTTAACACACTTTTGCATAAACTGTAGATGAATGCTTCTCAAATTTATCGCTTAGTGAAGGACCAGGTTTTTCCTCCAAACTGTCACAGATTTGTAAAATGCAATAAGAATGTCACAGCAGTGTAAACTTGCTAAAATGTTCCTAGACCCTTTCTCTCAATTTCTATACCAAACCTTGTTGTGGACCAGTAGCGAAGTTCATGGACTAGCACTGGGTCCTCAGACCGCCGCATCGTATATATAACATTTAGGAAATTACAAATATAAGATTTTGAAATGAAGAAGCTATCTTCAGTTATCTTCAATTATATTTGTAGCTTCCATTGTAAATACTTTGTCTCAAAAACAAGAGTTAAAAAGGGTCTTAGATCATTTAGTTAGGTATCCTAATTATCGGCCATATTAAGAGATCACTGAATAGTCAGGTTAGCTGTCATGTTCTTAGAGACAGTTGGTTTACAGATTCCACATTCGATCTTGATTTGTGTATTCAGTAAGTGTTTATTGAGCATTGTGCCGGCCACAGTTAAAGTTCTGGGGAGACAGTGGTGAACACAATGACTCTCCAGCCCTGACGGAACATTAAGGAGATAAATATATTTAACATGCAAACAAGTGAATCAGAAGTTCAGATGATAACAAGTATTGCTATGAAGAAAATAAAATAGTGGAGGGGTAGAGAGTGACTTGATGGGTAACAGTTTTTAACTAGAGTGGTTGGGGAAGGCCTGTCTGAGGAAGTGACGTTTGAAGTCACTGAATAATGAGAAAGAACCAGTATAATATTTAATACTTCCTATAATTTAATTGAGATTTATCCTAACATAATTTTTAAAATATTTATTTATTTAGGCTGCTCTGGGTCTTAGTTGCGGCACGCGGGATCTTTGTTGCAGCATGCGGGCTTCTTAGTTGTGGCTTGTGGACTTAGTTGAGGCATGGGGGATCTAGTTCCCCGACCAGGGATCAAACCCGGGACCCCTGCATTAGCAGTACAGAGTCTTACCCACTGTACCACCAGGGAAGTCCCCTAACATAATTTAAATAACTTTTCTGTCATGTGTCTATATAGTTGAAACGCCTTATAATTTTTTTTTTATCTTTCTCAAAACAAATAATGCATTGAAGCTTTTTTTCCCCAGTAATCTCAATTTCATTTGGAAAAGATCTGCCAGTCCCTAAATCAAGGTGGGATTTAAGGTCCTTGGGTTCTAAGAAACATCTAGATTACCCATGTGTATGTGTTCCTAATCTCTCCAAAGCAGGGTGCTCCCATGGGGGAGGGCGGGATAATTCAGGAGGGAGCGCGCTCCAAATAGGCACGTGTGTCGCCTCTGTACTGCCTGGCACAGAGCCCAGCTTTTGAGCCTTGCTGTGCATTAAATATGTGATGAATAATAAACTGGGAAGATTATCTACAAGGTCAGGGTACCAACACTCGCCAGCGTTTACGTTGAGCCCTCCTAAATTAATTTCAGTAACCATGTCTTTTCTGTTTGTTTTATTTTCTTATCTGATTTACATTTCTATTTTTATAAGTTTTATAGGGCATATTATATTGGGATAGCACAACATGTCCATAATATGTGTGTATGGGTATGTGTGTATGTATATAAATTTAAAAGTAGATAAATAAAGTATATTGGCAGTGCATATTGAAATACTTTTACTGGTTTGGGTGTACAAAGGACTTTCCCCAAACCATTTTAAGAGTAAGTTGCCAGCAACGGTGGCCATCACCCACAATTTTTTAATTTGTTTTTGCTACAAACAAGGGCATTCTAAGAGAAAAAACAAAATTCAGGAAATTAACATTGATACATTACATTGTTCTAATTCTTGGACCCCACTCAAATTTGCCGGTGGTTCCAGTAATGTCCTTTATAACAACAACAACAAAAATCCAGTCCCTTATCACGCAGTGCATTCAGTTGTCAGGTCCCTTTTGTCTCTTTCAGTCTGAAACAATTCTCAGTCCTCCCTGCCTTTCAGGATGCTCACACTCTTGGAGACCGCAGGCTGGTCGTTTTGTAGCCCATTTCTCAGTTTGGGTTTGGCTGATGTTTCTTCAGGGTCAGAGTCAGGTTGTGCACCTTTGGCAGGAACATCACAGAAGTGATGCTGTCCTCTTCTCACATCCATCTTTAATTTGTCCTATTACCGATGAAATTCACTTTGAGCCCTTGATTCAGACAGTGTCTCCCAGGTTTCTGCACTGTCGAGTTATTCTTTTTTTCCTTGTAATTAATGAGTACTTTGTGGGAGTTACTATGAAAGTAAATATCCTGTATCCCTGTCAAGTTTTAAACATATTTACTCATATCAGCAAGATTCGTGGTTTCCTATTTCATTCATTGGTTATAATCTGTTACTGTCAGGATTTTATGCTCACTTCCGTCCCAGGTTTGACCAGCACTTGCCCCTTCCAGGTGGTCTCTGTGTCTTTTTGACATGTGCCCATCACTCTTCGGGTACCTCTTTAAACTTTCTAGCATAACAAACTATTCCAGAATTATCTTGTACTCTCCCTGCCCCAGCGCTGGAATCAGCCATTCCTCTGAGGAGCCCTGATTCCTTTCAATGGAGAACAGTCATATTCAGGAACCGAGATAGGATTTAGCTGTGTGTGCCGGGTGCTCTCGGAGTCTCACTGTTCCTAGGCCTCTGGCACAGAGGTGGGAACTATGTGCATATGAACATATTTGCATACATACCTGTGTTTACACGTATACTTCCAACTCCAGTCCAACACTAAAGAATTGTTTCTAGTTTTCTCCCTTTTCAAATCTGTAACTTCTTTCTCTGACAGAGAGAAAACTAGCTTCCATTATCTTATTATAGTTACTTATTCAATCACTTTTTCTGTATCACCTTAAATTAAATCACCACCCACCCCCTTTCCCATGTGGACACCCACCTGTGTTCGAGCACCCCATGTCAGGTCCCACCCTGCACCCAGACCCACCACAGGAAAGTCCCCTTCACCCCACCTGGGTTCTGATACTCCCGCGGGTGCCCTCCTTACCCTGCTCTGGATCCAGTGTCCTCTGCTGCCCTCCTACAGACACATCCCTACCCACCTGGGCTCTGAGCTCCAGGCTGGATTGCCTTCCTGAGCAGGTCCCCTCCTCAGCCTTCTCACGCCATCAGCCTGCCCCTTTGCTGGATACCTTCCCTCTTGCCCTGCTCTGGGCAGTCTTCCCGCATGGACATCCGCCTCACCCCGCTGAGTTTCAGCACCCTGTGTTGGTCTGCCCCTATGTGGGCACACTGTCCTCATCCTTGTTGGGCTCCCGCACCCCATGCTGGGCCTGCCTCCCTCCCCGGTGTCTGCCCCCCTTAACCCACCTGTATCTGACACCCTGCTCCAGGCCACTGAGGCTCCCTGCTCCCTATCAGCATGGACACCCCAACCTTACTTGGCTACACCTGAAGGCTTCTGAACCGAATGTTCAGGAAGAGGAAGGATGCCTTATTCTTTTTAAAGGAACAAATAATACACTTCCTTCTCAGACTTGTTTCTGACATTTTTTCAAGTTTACACGTCTTTGGAAAGATGGGTCCCTAACTTGAAAAATCACCTTCATTCTCTAATGTCCATGAAGAAAACACCACCGGAAAGGAAATGAACGTCTACCCTGGAATAAATCACACAATCAATATTGTTCCTTGTTTTAGCCTCAATATCTAAGATAGTACCTGGCCTTATTGAATGAGTGAGTTCATGAACAGTGAGAAAGAATTTATCAAGACATGTACACGCAAAGGTCTAGATGGAGACCAAAGAAATAGAACAGAGCTCAAGTTACTGCCAATCCTTAAGTACATGGACAAGCCCGAGAATGAAATGTTTCTTGGTCTTTGTACGTAACTTACGACGAAGAGGAATCGTGTCTTGCTCCTCCACGTTTTCATGCATACTGTGATAGCTTCATATCAGCCATTTCCATTTGTTTTAAGTGGCTTTTCATTCTGTGCAAGCTTGGTGCCATGAATACATACATAGTAAGCAACTCCAAGGCCATCACCAAACAGTTGACTTTACGAAATAGAAAACAAAACAAAAAGACAAAATTAATAAGGAAGATTAAAAGCCACTGGCATGGAAATCGTGTATTTTTTCAGTATGTACAATTCAATTCATCACTACAATAAAAAAAAAAAAACCCTGCTCTCCTCTCCCTCAGTTCAAGTCAAAGTTCATAGCAGAGTAATGCAGACTCCTCAGTGTCATAACAGAGAAGCAGTGTCCTCTGCTTCAAAGGGTCAGGGTCATAGGTCAAGTTCAGAAGAATCCTGGGAAGATGGACACTGACTCTATTAATCAGTGGTTCACTGTATCACCCACTGCAACCGAGTCTCCTGGGAGGGCACGTCTCCTAGGTGACTGCTCCATCAGCTCGACGCATCTGAATTACACTAAAGGACTGTCAGGAAGGGCAGGTTTTAATTTTCCACTGGCGACCTCCGTGGTACCTGCTATCTCGTTCATACTGTCATCACTGTGTATTTACCACCTTCCTGGGGAATCCACATCACACAGTAGAACAGCTATTGTTGTGACCACAGAATGGCAAATGGATTATTGCAACAGCTCTACCTATTTCTGTTAATTATAGTGATAATACTCCCTATGTATTGTTCTAAGACCTTTAAATGTTCTCTCTTTCTATCACCAATAACCCAATGAAGTGAGTACTTTTACTATCCTCAGTTAATGGTTAAGGAAACTGTGGGCACAGCAAAAGTGAGTAACTCGCCCAAGGTCACACAGATGTATAATGGAGCCAGGAGTTAAACGCAGACAGCCAAGCTCCAGAGTTCTGTGCTCAGAAGACAAGTGGCTGGTAGAAGCCATAAGACCTTGCTGAAGTGTCCAGGCTGTGAATTCCTCCTTAGGTCTTCCTTTTGTGGTCTCATGTTTGAAGAAGTGAAGAGTCTCTGTTACTGGATGCAAAAAGGAGTGTTTTACCCATGCTAAAGGCCAATGAGCAGAGAGCCTCTGGTCCTCAGAAATGGATGGTGTGTACTCATGTCCCCCTCGTAAATGCAGAGGTGGTTTTTGTACTTGTTCATCAAAGCCAGTGCTCAGTCACTGAAGTCACAGGAAAGATACCACCATGTGGACGACATTGTCCCTGACTGGGCCATTGGACCATCTACAGGCTGGCACATGCAGTTCTCTCTACTCCAATAGAAGCCTGAGGCTGGATGTGAAGTTCAAGCTGAACCTGAACTTCCCTGAAATTTATTTGAAAGTTAAGAAACGTCTAAACAATTCATGAGACAAGGAAGAATCATAATAGAAATTAGACTAAAGTATTTAGAATCAAATGATAGTGAAAATAATATATATTAAAACTTGTGGGAACAGCTAAAATAATACTTAGAAATGTATATTTTTAAAATGCTTATATTAAAAATGAGAAAAGTTGAAAAACTAATGGAGTAAGCATCCATCTTAAGGTGATAGAAAAAAAACTCAAAAGAATAAAGAGCAGTAATTAATGAAAAGGGAATAAACATACATGGAGAGAGCCAATAGTGTCAGAAAGGTGATTCCCCAAGGAGAAAGAATTATATGTCTCCACTTATATGGGTCTTTAATTTCTTTCAACTATGTCTTATAGTTTTCAGTGCACAGGGGAAAAGATAATCATTTCAACAACGGGTGCTGGAACAAAGGGATAGCCATATGGGATAAAAAATGAACTTTGACCCTTGTCTCACATACAGAAATTAACTTGAAATGGATCATAGACCTAAACCTAAGAACTAAAGCTATAAAACGTCTACAAGAAAGCATAGGAGAAAATCTTAGTGCCCTTGGGTATGGCTGAGATTTCCTAAATATGACACAAAAAGCACAAAGGTTTTCTATGGGTTTTTAAAGTTATTTATTGTCTTTATTTTTTATACTTACGTGCGTTTATACTTGATACATTTTTTTAACATATTTATTGGAGTATAATTGCTTTACAGTGGTGTGTTAGTTTCTGCTTTATAACAAAGTGAATCAGCTATACATATACATATATCCCCATATCTCTTCCCTCTTGTGTCTCCCTCCCTCCCACCCTCCCCATCCCACCCCTCTAGGTGGTCACAAAGCACTGAGCTGATCTCCCTGAAAAAGCACAAAGGATTTTTTTAAGTCAACACATGGAGTCAACACCTCATCCAAAAAACAAAAACAAAAAAACAAAAAAAACTTGCTTTTCACAAGATACTCTTTCAAAATGAAAAAGGAAAGCAAGGACAATATTTGAAAGACATAGACTTTCCAAAGGGTTTCTATATAGAATACATAAAAGAACTCTTACAACTTAATAAGAAAGAGAGCCCAAGTTAAAAGTGGGAAAAGATTTGAACAGACACTTGACCCAAGAAGTTATAGAGATGGCAAATAAACTTAGGAAAAGATGCTCAATATCAGTAATCATTAGGGAAGTGTGAATTAAAACTACAGTGAGATAATACTGTATCCCAGTACAAAGGCTGAAGTTAAAAAGACTGACCATACCAAACGTTGGTGAGAATGTGGAGCAGCTAGAACTCTTATACACTGTTGGTGTAAATGTAAAATTGTACAATCACTTTGAAAATCAGTTTCTGAAAAGTTGATCGTATACTTGTCATACAATTCAGCCATTTCACTCTTAGGTATTTACCCAAAAGAAATAAAATTATATATCTACCCAAAAGCTGTACAAGAATGTTCATAGCAGCCTTATACCTAATAGTTCAAAACTAGAAACAGCCCAAATGCCCATCAGCAGGTACATGAGTAAACATCCTTGCAGTGGAATTCTACTTGACAATAAGAAGGACCACAAAAGAGAACCCAGTAATATGAATCTCAAAGTGATTATGCTCAGGGAAAAAACCTGGACCTCCCCCACACACACACCAAACGTACATTTATACAAAATGCTAAAAAATACAGTCTAATCTAGAGTGATAGAAAAAGAGATGGTGGTTACTGGAGTGAGGGGGGGCACCTCATACACATCTGTTTTATGTCAAGTAAGGACTTAAACATGAAAAGTAAAACCATAAAACTTTGAGAAGACAAGCCGGGAGAACATCATTGTGATCTCAGAGTGCAGAAGGATTTCTCAAGACACGACACAAAAGGAAAAAGTGGATACATTTAGTAAAGTTAAAATTTTAATATTTATGGTACCTATAATTGACAAAGAAGTAGTATGTCTATAGAACTCCCATGACTCAATAAAAAAAGACAACCCAATAGAAAAATGGACAAAAGATGTGAACAGATACATCACATTAAGAGGAGCCCCAAATGGCCAATAAACATGAAAAGAGGTTCAACCTCTTTATTATCCAGAGAAATGTGAATTATAACCAAAATTAGAACCCATTTCATATTCCCTACTTCACATTGGTAAAAATTTAAAGGTCTTTATCAAATGTTGGCATAGATATGATGCAACCAGAACACACATTCACTCTTAGAGAGTAAACTGATATAAGCTCTTTGGAAAACTATTTGGCAACATCTACTAAAGTTAAAGATGTGCCAGTGCTAAGGCCCAGGGATTGCACTTCAGAGAAACTCATGCATATGGTACCAAGAATGTTCATAGCAGCACTGTAGTAGCAAAAACTGGAGGCAGTTCAGATTCCAGCAGCACTAGAGGAGTTGTGGTATGGCTCTACGATGGAATACTATACAATCATGAAAAGGATGGCTCACAGTTACACGCAGCAACAAGGAAGAATCTTAGGAACAAAAAGCAAGTTACAGAGGAATATGTGCAAAATGATTCAATATTTAGGGATCCATATAAATGATGTAAAACTATAAAGAAAAACAAGGGAAAGGTAAGCACAAAATTCCAGAAAATGGTTACTTTGAAGCTGGAAAGGAATAGGATGGGGGTAGAAACTCTGGCACACTGTGGACTTCAAAATGATAGTAATGCTTTTGTTCTATAATTGGGAATGTTTTTATTATTTTTATACCTTATGTTTATTTTATAATACTTTACATATGATTTTATAATATGAATCTACACTATATTTAATAAGGTTATTTTTAGAATAAGTGCAAACTGCAGAATTCAGCATGTGACTAACAGGATACCTGTTCTTATATACCTACAAGAAAAAAATGCTTTTTGGGAGAAAAAGGCAAATTATAATGAGTTCTATCCCATTAATTATGTTTAATGACTTAAATTTCCTCTTGGTAAAGGTTTTTCGTTTCTCCCCCCGCCCCCATTCTCTCTGCCTGGCTGCCCCTCAATTTGTAGGAGAGATTTGAAGCGCTTTTCACCATCTATGATGACCAAGTTACGTTTCAGCTGTTTAAAAGCTTTAGAAGAGTCCGAATAAATTTCAGCAAACCTGAAGCAGCAGCACGGGCTCGAATAGAACTCCACGAGACAGACTTCAATGGGAAGAAGCTGAAGCTGTATTTCGCACAGGTACTTCATGGTGCAGAGGGCAGTGTTCTCTAAACTTGTTTTCCTCCATCCAGAAATACTGTCAGTTCTCCATTTTCTCTATTATTATGCCAGAGGTCTTTGATATGAACAATCCCCAAGGAGAAAAATATTTTTCCTTTATTTTACAGATATATACATTTATTTGTTAAGCATATTTGCCGTCCTAACTTTGTTTTGCTTAAACATGAAAAGAGTTTCAACCTCTTTTTTTTAAAATTCAGTTTAAGGAATTCATTTTTCTGGCAGCTCTTCTCAACTGAGGTTGAGAAGGTTAAGCCCTAACACCTTAAAGTCAGTGAATTAACTTTTCTCCTGTGCATCTAGAATGGCACTCGTGCTAGGACATCCTTGGAAGAAGTGAGAAAGTAGTCTCTGGAATCATTTCCGTGTGCCGTGATTCATATGAGGCACCCCTTTGAAAATGGCTCCCAGCCCAAGGGGTGAGCAGGGAGGAGGCACGGCACATACAGAAAGACTGTTTTAGACTTTGGAATTGAAAAGGATCTTGTGGGTTGCCAAGAATTGGCTATGCTTATTATTCTAATCCTACATTGATAGGACTCTGAGAAGCCAATTTCTTCTCGGAAGAATTAGTGAAATAAAGGCAGTAGATGGTGTGTTAAGGGCACTGTTTTATTTTCAACACAGAATTTTTTCCCTTGGTCTTAGCTTTCAAAAAAAAAAATTAAGGGGTTTGTCATCTCATACTACAAATGAAACCCGTGTTTGGACTTTCCTTGGTGGAATTGATGGAGATGGTATAACCTAATCTCTTCTAAAACTGGGATTCAGTGCTTAGTACCTACCATTCATTGTCCATTCATCTCTTCACCAATTTATTTTTCTATTCAACTAATATTTATTGAGCACATAATGCTCTGTGCTGTGCACTGGGTGTTCAGTGGTGAACCAGACAGGCACAGACCCTGACCCAGCCACTGGGAGATGTACTGGTAAAGAGAAATTTTTAAGTTTTAAATATTTTCTCCCAAGAGATGTTCTCCCAAGAGATGTTACAGTTAATGTAAAGATGAAAGTGAAAAAAAATAGTCCAGTCAAATTTTGAACATCTCCCTCCCCGCAGGTACAGATGTCCAGCGAAACACAGGACAAATCGTATTTGCTGCCCCCTCAGCCGGTCAAACAGTTCCTCATCTCCCCTCCTGCGTCACCTCCAGTGGGGTGGAAGCAGGGGGAAGACGCGATGCCTGTTATAAATTATGATTTACTCTGTGCTGTTTCCAAATTGGGACCAGGTAACAAACTTCTGTCTCTCCTGTTTTTTTCCCAAGAAACTTTTGTATTAAAGGCTGTATTCAGCAATTTGTGTTCTAGCCAACGAGTAACAGCATGATCAGCATGGAGGATAAAGTCACACAGACCTGGGTTCAAATTCTAGCATTTGCTAACTTTGCGATCTTGAGCAAGTTACTTAGCTTCAATTTTCTGAGCCTCTGTTTTTTCATCTAAAATCTAAAATAGGGATCATAATAGCTACCTTCCAACGTGGTTATAAGGATTACATGATATATATGTAATAATTAATCTAACTGCGGTTTTTACCGCTATAAATTCTAGTATATATCAGGTCGTTAGTGAATATTAGTGGCCATCAAAATAGCAGACAGACGTCACATTGACTAGTGTATCAGGGACCTGTTGGTGATACCATATCATCCCTTCCAGATTTTTCTCCTGTATTTATTTTTCATTTCTTCTTTTCCTTCTCTTTTATTTCTCTCTCTCTCTCATCCCTTTAAAACAATATAAGAAATCGGTGCCATTGTTGTTCATACAAGTTGTCCACCTAAAATAATGTTATGTCTTTTATAGGGGATACAAAAGGCATTTTTTTTTTTTTTTTTTTTTTTTTTTTTGCGGTACGCGGGCCTCTCACTGTTGTGGCCTCTCCCGTTGCGGAGCACAGGCTCCGGACGCACAGGCTCAGCGGCCATGGCTCACGGGCCCAGCCGCTCCGCGGCATATGGGATCCTCCCGGATCGGGGCACGAACCCGTATCCCCTGCATCGGCAGGCGGACTCTCAACCACTGCGCCACCAGGGAGGCCCTACAAAAGGCATTTTGAGGGGACGTGGCTAGTTGTTTTTTTTAGACATCAGAGCTGTATCTTGGATCTCTGAGGTCCTATAATAATGAGATTGCCGATGCTGCCCGGAACCTTACAGGTGTCTACCAAGGAAAAACCAGAAACTGTTATGAAATTAAGCAGATGTACTTGTGTTATTCATAGAACAGTAATTAGCACTTACATTTTAACCCCCAAGACCTCAGTACTCCGTACTAGCTAATGTCTTAAAATGCCAAAACTTTTTAAGAACCTTAAAGCATCAATCCTCTAATGCCAAGACAAGATGAAGTTCTCTGAAATAGGATTTAAAGATTGAAAAACCAATAAAGAGCAATGAAAATATGAGTAGAAAATATGAGTAGAGCAAGAAGTTTCAAGGGACAGAACCCTTCCTTTGCTGTTTACCTCCACAGGAGAGAAATACGAACTTCACGCGGGAACCGAGTCGACACCGAGCGTGGTGGTTCATGTCTGTGAAAGTGAAACTGAAGAGGAAGAGGAAACAAAAAATCCCAAACAGAAAATCACCCAGACAAGGCGCCCTGAACCTCTGACTGCAGCACTGAGCAAGCCCCGGGCCTTCGACTGCACACTGTGAGGCTTTGGTTGTGGGGCGAGGCTGCTGCCACCTGGGCTGGGGTGGTGGGGACATGCCTGCCCGTGACCGCTGCTCAGCTGAGGCGAGGACAGGAGGGAACAGCGCCTGCCCTGGAGACAGGCGAGTACTTGGGAGTACAGAGTAGCAGCCGGGTTTACCTGTTCAAAATTTTAACTGTTGCTCTGAGCAGCACGTTAAATTAAAGGATTAGCCCCCAACATGTGGCAACTCTTGACCATTTTTAACAATAGCAAATTAGGAGAATGGCTCCCTCCAGCAACGTTGATTTCCCTGCTTCCGTATAGCATGGGGTACCGCAAAATGAAAACTCTAGTCACTGAGTGCAGTACCATTTTTAAGAACTTAAAAATAGTCTTTCAATTTTAATAATGTAGTGCGGGTTTTTTTTTGTAATGGTCTATTGGCTTCCAACTAATCTATTGGTCAAAGGTTAATTGCTCTTCAACATACATGGAATTTTTTGCACAGAAAGAAACCTGACTTAGAGAATAATTCATAGAAAATCATTTTTCTCAAGTGTTTTTTCCTTAACTTTGGGGAAGAAATGCCCAATTCCCTTTGACTGTCAGAATCAAGGGACCCAAATCTATGTGCACATTGTTCTCATCCTGAGAGTGATGCACAGACCCCAGTTCCTGATGTGCCATCCCTCCCGGACACAGAGCTGTTGCTTTGGAAGGCAGGACATATCCCTTGTGAGCTTGATGACTGTGACCTCAGACAGCCACTGCACTCTACCATTTGTGACCATGTCTTGGCCTGTATCTCGGACTGTCTTCAACCACCAGTTGAGTTTTGTTATGCATATTTGTGTGTCATCATTCATAGGCTTTGAATTAGAAAAGGTCATGATAAGATTTTCCATTTTTAAATTGTCCATTTAAACATTTTTCAGTTTGATTTGAAAGAAAAGTCACACACATTCTTTTTCTGTGAATTAGGGAAAGATGGGGCAAATGGAGATCGTTTTGTTAATTGGACTTTCTTTTGGGTGAAATTTTTTTACCCTGGCTTCCAGTTGTCATTTTCCCCTAAAACAGAAGTGTTTCCTACTTGTGTTTCAGAGTGTATCGTTGAACCTGCTAAGGTAGAAGCAGACATCTTAACTCTTTGTGGTCTATTTGGACTTTGAGGTCCCTTTTGTAGAGAAGCATCAAAACTAAGAATGCTTTGCTTCAGGTCAAGTGGCTCTGCTGATTCTCTGCTCACTCCGAGGTTTTCTTTGTATGGCAAGTGTCTGGGGTTCCCTGGTGTGTCTGTGCAGGGATGTGTGAGTTTGGACTAATAAACCAATATGGCTGCCACTACAAAGAAAGAAAAATGCAGAAATTCAGACTGTGCTGTCTGTACATTTTTGGTAATGTGTTTCTGTGGTCTACATGTTCTTATTACGGTAGAATTTATTTCTAAGGACATAAACTTTATTGCAAAAAAAAAAGTTTTCTATATTTTCCTTGCCCTCAAATACTCTGAGATGATCAACTCTTCTATTTGTATATATCCACCACTGGTAAGCCTCAATGTAAATTCAGTTGAAACTTGTGATTCTGTAAGCAGTTTATTAAACTCATTATTTGGCAGTTTAACTGGCAGACACTTAATAAATTTACTTTGCAGTTCTAAATTCAGCATTTTGTCACTTTTTAATCTTATCTGGGTGTACTAACTTATCATTGCAGGACGGACCCTAAGTCAGGAAATGTATGTATTTTCAACATTGGGGAATTTTTTTTTTTTTTTTTTTTTGCGGTACGCGGGCCTCTCACTGTTGCGGCCTCTCCCGTTGCGGAGCACAGGCTCCGGACGCGCAGGCTCATTGGCCATGGCTCACGGACCCAGCTGCTCCACGGCATGTGGGATCCTCCCGGACCGGGGCACGAACCCGTGTCCCCTGCATCGGCAGGCGGACTCTCAACCACTGCGCCACCAGGGAAGCCCCATTTGGGAATTTTTGAATTTCCTTTTAGATAATATTTATTTGCTATAATTTTCTAAGTGGTCAAAAGTCATGATGCTTTATTATCTGGCTTGGCTTTCATGCTCTACCTTCCAATTAAAGAATATTTTATCCCTAACTTAAAACTGTCTTTTAAAGTCAAACAATGCAAATTACCTGAATATTTCTTTTTCTCTTTTCTTTCTTTTTTTCCAGTGTTGAATAAATTGAAGAAAAACTTAAACCAAAATTAAATATCTATTAAGTAATATATATTTTTATTTAAAATATAATTATTTAATATATATTAAACTTTTCTGAATGGAAAACATTAATATTTTCGTTCTTTCTAGTATAATATTTCCACAAGATGAACTCTAAAAGAAAAACTACTATATGCCCATTAACTTTTTTTTTTTTTTTTTTAATTTTTGGCCATGCCCCACGTCTTATGGGGCCTTGACCAGGGATGGAACCCGAGCCCTCAGCAGTGAAAGCACCAAGTCCTAACCACTGGATCGCCAGGGAATTCCCTCCCATTGACTTTTAAATATTGTGAAATCAACCAGGATCTCCCCAGGTATTATGAGCTCTTTTTTTGGCTATTTTGTATCCAGTTCATGTATCCATCTTGTGAGAGATAAGTCTCATGCATCTTTTTTTTTTAAGTACCTTCTAATAAGTTTATCTACTTCTTCTTCTTTGAAATTGAGCCATTGCTTAGATTTAACTGATAATATGGTAGCTATGTTTTCTTTAGAAATGATAACCTCTTCTTGAATCAATTTATTTAGACAGTTATGAGGAAAGAAGATGATGTTTTCTGTTAGGAAAAAACATTTGCGAAGGATAAGAAAATTGTACGACAATAAAAATAGTCGACAGAACCTGTAATGCATGGGCTATTATGGTCTAGGTTCTTTCAATTTACCCACCGGATGAAACCGGAAGTTAATCTGTTTAAAAGTGTACCCCCGTGAACATCTACTAGTTTAAGGTGCTAAGAAGCAGAAATGGTAAGAACAGTTAGTTCCCTTGCTTTGGAGAGCTGAAAACCAGGTGAAAGCAAACTAGTCTTTTCACATTCTCCTTCACCAAAATATTATACACTAAAACCTATCAGTAATTAAGAGCCAAATAAAAGCTCCTGGGAACTTCTAAGTTCAACATAAAGGGTTTTTTTTTTTTAATTGAAGTTTAGTTGATTTGCAATGTTTTGTTAATTTCTGCCATACAGCAAAGTGATTCAGTTATACATATATGTACATATTCTTTTTTATATTCTTTTCCGTTATGGTTTATCACAGGATATTGAATATAGTTCCCTGTGCTGTGCAGTAGGATCTTGTTGTTTATAACATAGAAGTTTAGATAAACATTGTGGTTTATGGGATGTTCAAATCAAAGAGATGCCAGGAGATAGAGCCAGGTTAGCACTTTCATTCTAGAATACGGTTGTTTTTGTTTCCCACTCACAATAATTCTGTCTTTTTAAAATGTTGTGATATAGGGAATTCCCTGGTGGTCCAGTGGTTAGGACTCCGTGCTTCCACTGCAGGGGGCCTGGGTTCAATCCCTGGTCAGGGAACTAAGATCCCACATGCCGTGCAGCAGAGCAAAAAAAAAAAAAAAAAAAAAAAAAAAGTTGTGATACAAAGTGAAAAGATTTGATTTCTCAGAATCTCAATGACAGAGCTGAAGATGACTTTGGAAATCATAATCTACTCTTCGTGTTACTCAGATTAGAAAACAGGAGCTGTGACTTGCTATGAAGCCCACAGAAGGCAGCCCTGGTTATAGAATTGGCAGTCCCAACTCCCAGGCTAGGGCCTTCTCTAGTTTTTCTCACCTTAGCCTCTTAAAGACACTCAGAGGCAGTGAATCCCAGTCATAAGAAAAGAAACAAACAAAAGGGAAGAATTCCTTTTCCCCTGATGGGATACAATGAATAAGAAGAGTCTTATCTGATGAAGCCAGTGACTTAGTAATTTTAATGAATGAATTCAATGTTCCATGTTTTGTGTCTTTGTTGTCATTGTACCATTGGATTTGGAATCTACTTAAATAATGTCTTGGTAGCAATGAATTGTGTTGACATTTTATCAATACGTGGGCTTTCCTAGGTTTCATAGTAATGAGATTAAAATATAAATAGGCATACTTGAGATGTGACTCTCATGAAGCATCACGAGATCTAATATGATTTGAAAAGAGCTTGCAGTGGAATGGCACTCTCACTCAGTGCTTGTAAGATGGGAGTTCTGTTAAAGATTGAAGGCTGACCTGTGCTTCAGGTTTCTATATAGACTCTTACAGACCATGGCTTCATTTGTAAAAGGGAAAATCTCACACCTAATTAAGCATTGGAAAATGTAAAAATTCTTTGGTTCATCAGGCTCACTGTCTGCTGGATCTCTGTCTTTTCTCCAGAGTTGTGTACTTCATACCCGTCCTACAGGTGAGCTTGGTCAGTCTATCTCTTCTTGGCACACTTGCATTTATATCTTCCTGTAGGAAGGGAAATAAATTACTGACAATAAGTGTGACAATATAAAGAAACTAAAGACTTGGAGAAGTAGTTGCCTCCTAGCTGAGGAGGTAAGTCCATGTTGTAGAACCTCGCCTTTTAAAAGGTTAAATAAATTTAAAGAGTAAGATTTGTGAACCTGGTCCAACAATTTGATAAACACATGTTTTTTAAACTTCCTTTGAAGTGGGGTCACCCAGAACATCTTCATTGGAATGCAGTTTTTTTAAATTGCATGGTACAGATGAACCAGTTTGCAGGGCAGAAAGAGAGACCCAGATGTAGAGAACAAACCTATGGACACCAAGGGGGGAAAGTGGGGGCGGGGGGGATGAATTGGGAGATTGGGATTGACATGTATACACTGGTGTGTATAAAATGGATAACTAATAAGAATCTGCTGTATAAAAAATAAAATTCAAAAAAATCATGAATCGGGGGAAATTGTAAAAATGTGTAGAGTGTTATTATTATTACCAAATATACAAGCAACAAAGCCACTGAAATTTGCAACTACTCCTATGTTCACTGACCAAAAAAATTATAAAAATGGTCAGGTTCAAAGTAGAAGTTTCCAGCTAGGGTTAAGAACTAACCTTGGACTGAGTCAAAGTGTCTCTGTCCATTTAAACAAAAGTTTAAAGGCCTTTTACTAAATCAGCCACGTGGTCCATCTTGTAAACCTGCATTTCCTTTTGAAACAAAACCACGTTCTGCAGGCGCTTGGAACTCCAGCGTAGCTTTGACTGAATGTCCATTCTTGCCATAAGGGAAGATTTATATCTATGCAGCTAATATGTGTTTTTCTGTATTGTTTTCTGCGTAGTCCCCAGTCTTCCTAACTCATATTGGGGACTGAGGAGAGATGGAGGCGGCTAATCCTGTTATTGTGCCATACTCTTCCCACTGCTTTCTCAGCCCAAGTCGGGGCGCCCGTGATTTCATTCGTGCTGTATTGTGCATAGCCTCCAAGTTTAAGAAACGTTTCTCCACCATTTCACTTTTCTGTTAACTGAACCCAGGAGTTGAATTTGTTATTTTATCTGAACACATGTGTGATCTTGTTTTACATTTTGGGGCACGTTACCTTTCTGGTACTATCGACTATAGTGAATATAATTGTACTTCAAAAAGCTGGTCAGTAATTCACATGTGTGTATTCCACATTTTAGTGTGTTTGAAGTGGCAATTCGTAGTTTGTAGTGCTTTGTTATGTGTCAACTTTGGCTCTTCTGTATTTTGAGGACATTTAAACATTCCTCGTCCTATCAAGGTGATAAAAGCAGAATGTAATTTGGGGGGGAGTCTTTGTGATTAATTGTAACAGTTTTGTTTTTAAAGCTAATAAAGTTAGTTTCTTTTTTAATCCTTTGAACTGAGTTTTCTTAGTATTTTCAATAAGTATCACATTTAGGTGATAACACAAAAGGCAGAAAAGTGAAATATTATGTTTGATTCTTTAACTAGATCCCAGCTGGACATTAATGCTGGGTTTGTGCCCAAGTTAAAGGTGGTGACTCACCGCTGACTCTGGTTTGCATTCGTCAGCAAGCAAAGCTTTTACCCTGGTTTGTTCCTCAGTTAAAAATGATTTACTCTGGGAATTCCCTGGCAGTCCATTGGTTGGACTCTGCACTCTCACTGCCGAGGGCCTGGGTTCAATCCCTGGTCCACAAGCCATGGGGTGTGCCCCCCCCCCAAAAAATTTGATTTACTCTTGTTAAAGACTTATTTTCTGTCTTGGTTAAAAAAAAAAAAAAATCTCCCAACTCAAAATGTTGAAGCTAAAAATGACTGTAGAGGTCATCTAGTACAGTGATTTATGCTGTTGAACTCTGCTTTTTGTTCAGAAAAAGTCTTATGTTAATCCCAGTGTAAAAGTGATTACCAAAAACAAAGGTAAACAGAGCTGCTCCTTTTGAAGGGAGGCAGGGGGTGGGGAGAATGGGGACCCACAGTCCCCTCCAGCCCCTGTGAGAGCTCATGGAACAGTTCAGAGCACTCCACAGGGATCTATTTCAGTAGCCTCCACACCCCCGCCCCCATGCTCCCCACTCACACCTTTACAAGCAAGTGGCCCAAGAGGCACTGCCAGGTTCACACATCTGGATGGTAGGCCACCTGGGACTAAAATCTCAGTTTCTTGCCCCTGTCCCAGGTTCTTTCTACCACACTCTCCTACTCTGTTAAACAGAAATCCTTAATTTTTCGGGACAAGACGTATCACGATTCAGAGGTTCTTAAAATTATTAGTGTTTTTCTTTGTTTCTTTTTTTTGTTTTGTTTATACATTTGTTTATTTATTTTTGGCTGCATTGGGTCTTCGTTGCTGCACGCAGGCTTTCTCTAGTTGCGGCGAGCGGGGGCTACTACTCTTCCTTGTGGTGCGCGGGCTTCTCATTGCTGTGGCTTCTCTTGTTGTGGAGCAGGGCTCTAGACGCGTAGACTTCAGTAGTTGTGGCACGTGGGCTCAGTAGTTGTGGCTTGCGGGCTCCAGAGCACAGGCTCAGTAGTTGTGGCTCATGGGCTTAGTTGCTCCGCGGCATGTGGGATCTTCCCAGACCAGGGCTCGAACCCGTGTCTCCTGCATTGGCAGGCGGATTCCCAACCACTGTGCCACCAAGGAAGTCCCTCTTTGTTTGTTTTAAAAGAACTAAGCCAGAGTTGTTGGAGACGTTGCCATTGTCACACACGCTTTTCAAGCTGTGTTCTGGGGAGCGGCCTCCAGGTGGCGCCGAGCCTCCAGGTGACGGGGCCTGGCACTCTTCACTCTAATCCGTTGCACATAATGGCCTTAAAATAAGATCTCACTGGAGCTAAGGATTCTTTGGCTGAAACAGCAAGTTGGAAAACCACTGCAAATAACCTAAAGGTAAAACACTCTTTTAATGCAGGATAGAAAATACAAGAATAAAGGTTTAAGTAATTTACCTCATAAAATTAGACTGAGATAAAAGATTTTTAAAAAGAGAAAAAATAGACTTAAAAGTTAGATTCAACAATGTGTGTATCAGAGTCCTATTATCACCAAGAAACATGTTGGAACAGATATGGGGAGTGAGCAGTAACCCACTATGCTTTCATTGAATGCGTCAAAATATGGTTCCAATCTAGAAAGAAAAAAAGATTTAAATTCTTAAGCTCATAGGAAGGATCTCAAATCTTGCCAAACTTCCCCTGGTCTTCTGAGACATAGAAGGTATAAATATAAGTAATTCCTGGATTAGGTATTTAAATTGGGTGTATCAAAATTTGTTATATATTTGGGAAACGTTTGTGGTCTGAAATATTTGGAAAAGTTAAACAACTATATTGCAGTGCTTCTAGGAACTTCTTTTTTTCATTGAGCATGTTATTTATTTATTTATTTATTTATGGCTGTGTTGGGTCTTCGTTGCTGCGCGTGGCCTTTCTCTAGTTGCAGCGAGGAGGGGCTGCTCTTCATTGCGGAGCACGGGCTTTATGCGCAGGGGCTTAGTAGTTGTGTCACGTGGGCTCAGTAGTTGTGGCTCGTGAGCTCTAGAGCACAGGCTCAGTAGTTGTAGTGCACAGGCTTAGTTGCTCCGCAGCATGCGGGATCTTCCCGGACCAGGGCTCGAACCTGTGTCCCTTCATTGTCAGGTGGATTCTTAACCACTGCGCCACCAGGGAAGTCCCACTTCTAGGAACTTTTAAATTTGCACATTCTGAGTCTCCAAGAGGATAATACTGTACTTATCAAGTCTAATAAACTATGGAGCCATTTTGCCCAGAAGTGTTTCATTGCACTGGTACACAAACAACATTTAAAGAAACTTGCTACTGAAATCCTGACTTTAACTTATCAGTTAAAGGAGAGGTTTGCAAATTAAAATTTCTTTATTAATTTCTCTAAACAAGAGTATTATTAGATTGGGGCATCAGAAGGAGCCTTCCTGGTTTAATGAATGGAAAAACCAATGTGATTATTAGACTCTCTAAGGAGGTACAGCAAAGTTGCCAAATATAAGAATTACTTAGAAAAATTGGTAGCATTTCCTTCCACTATCAATAGCCAAACCGTAAGCAATAAGATACCATTCGGGCCAATGCAGGGGACACGGGTTCAAACCCTGGTCCAGGAAGGTCCCACATGCCGCAGAGCAACTAAGCCCGTGCGCCACATATACTGAGCCTGAGCTCTAGAGCCCGTGAGCCACAACTGTACTGAGCCCACATGCCACAACTACTAAAGCCCGTGCGCCTAGAATCCGTGCTCCACAACAAAGAGAAGCTACCGCAATGAGAAGCCCGACCACCGCAACGAAGAGTAGTCCCCGCTCGCCGCAACTAGAGAGAGCCTGCACGCAGCAATGAAGACCCAACGCAGCCAAAAATAAATAAGTAAATAAATTTATTTTAAAAATAATAATAAGATACCATTCATAATTGCAACAGAACATCAGTGGAAACAAACCTTCAAAGTCTAATAAGAATATGGTTAATTAAGTAATTCTTTTTTTTTTTTTTTTTTTTGCGGTATGCGGGCCTTTCACTGTTGTGGCCTCTCCCGTTGCAGAGCACAGGCTCCGGACGCGCAGGCTCAGCGGCCATGGATCACAGGCCTAGCCGCTCCGCGGCATATAGGATCTTCCCGGACCAGGGCACGAACCCATGTCCCCTGCATCGGCAGGTGGACTCTCAACCTCTGCGCCACCAGGGAAGCTCTAAGTAATGCTTTTAAATGGGGTAGCAATATTTTAGGAATGCCAGATTTTCTCCAAATTAATCTATAAATTTAGTAAAATCTCTGTCAAAATTCCAGCTCTAGTTTTATAATAAACTCATTAAGCTTATTCTAAAATGTTTATGGAAGAATAACAAAACAAATAATTAAGATAACCTTAAAAAGAAATAAGATGGAGATATGCCTTACCAAATATTAACCAAAAAGTCAAATGAGATTGATGCAAAAACTGGCAAATAAACTAAAAAAAAAAAATAATGGAGACCAGCCCATGTACATATAAGAATTTAATATACATTAAAGTACCATCATAAATTTATTTTATTTATTTATTTTTGGCTGCATTGTGTCTTCGTTGCTGTGTGTGGGCTTTCTGTAGTTGCAGCTAGCGGGTCCACTCTTGCCGTGGGTGGGCTTCTCATTGCGGTGGCTTCTCTTGTTGTGGAGCACGGACTGTAGGCATGCAGGTTTCGGCAGTTGTGGCTCATGGGCTCTAGAGCACACGCTCAGTAGTTGTGGCGCCTGGGCTTTGTTGCTCCGCGGCATGTGGGATCTTCCTGTACCAGGGCTCGAACCCATGTCCCCTGCATTGGCAGGCAGATTCTTAACCACTGCGCCACCAGGGAAGCCCCTAAAGTGCCATCATAAAATAAAAATGGAGAAAGGCTGGATTGTCTAGTAAATGGTGTTGGGGAAACTGGCTTAGCATATGTAGGTAAATAAAAATTGGTTCCCCATCAAACACCACATACAAAGATGGATTCCAGATGAACTTAGGACCTAAATATAGAATGTAAAACTGTAAATGTAACAGAACAAATTGTAGGAGAATGCCATTGTGACCCAGAGACAGGAAAAGACTTCATAAAACTTTAAAAGCATTGCTGTAATGTAAGTATAATTTGACTACATTGACATGAATGATTTAGGTTCAGTGAAGAGTGCCATGGACAATGTTGACAGACAATAGGGAGAAGATACTTGCAATCCTAACATGGGATTAATAAAAATTTGGAAATCAAAAGGAAAAGCAGCCCAATAGGAAAACTGGCTAAAGGATACAAACAGCAGTTGACAAAAAAGGAAAAAGTGAGCCTATGAAGAGATACTCCAACCCAGTAATAAGTGTAAATTAAAACAAGATCCCACTTTACACCTATTGGATTCTCAAAAATGTAAAAAGCAAATAACACCAAGTCTAGCCAGAG
The DNA here is from genome assembly GCF_949752795.1 of Hyperoodon ampullatus. Classification (NCBI taxonomy): domain Eukaryota; kingdom Metazoa; phylum Chordata; class Mammalia; order Artiodactyla; family Ziphiidae; genus Hyperoodon; species Hyperoodon ampullatus. The sequence goes on from NC_136915.1 coordinate 20,109,311, forward strand.
GGTGGGGATTTAGGAAACCTGATATAATACTGGTGGGAATGGAGACTGTTATTCTGAAGAACTCGCTGGTAGTACTTTGTCATATCAATAAGAATAAAGTGTCTGGGGACTTCCCTGACGGTCCAGTAGTTAGGACTCTGCGCTCCCACTGCAGGGGCCTGGGTTCAATCCCTGATTGGGGAATTAAAATCCCGCAAGCCGTGTGGTATGGCCAAGAAAAAAAGAACAAAGTCTCTGACTCAGCAGTTCTCCTGGAGATATATATCCCCAGAGTATCCCAAAGATGTTCTCATGCAGGTCCGTAAGGAGACGTCTTGAGAATGTTCATTGTGCCATTATTTATGGAGGCAAGCTGGTGTCCCCAGCTGGGAAATTGACACTGTGGAGAACTACACATCAAGAGAGTAACCATGTACACAACAGGATGGGTCTTAAAAACAGAGCTGAATGACAAAAGTGAGAGTCAGTGAGATGTATATAACAGTTGCATTACATAAATTAAAATACAAAGACAGTAACCACTATGCAAGAATACACACAAATAAAAAGACATTAAACACATATATACATACATAAGAGGCATCCTGCATGGATCAATGATGATAATGTGCTGGGAACTGAGAAGTCTGATTTACTATTAGACTTGACATAACCTTTTTTTTTTTTTCCAGTCAGTGGTTGTTTTTGTTTGTTTGTTGTTTTTTTTTTGCGGTACGTGGGCCTCTCACTGTTGTGGCCTCTCCCGTTGCGGAGCACAGGCTCCGGACGCACAGGCTCAGCGGCCATGGCTCACGGGCCCAGTCGCTCCACGGCATGCGGGATCCTCCCGGACTGGGGCACGAACCCGCGTCCCTTGCATCAGCAGGTGGACCCTCCACCACTGCGCCACCAGGGAAGCCCCAGTCAATGTTTTTAAATGCCATTTTTTATTGACAGCCATCTGGAGTGGGGATGAGGTGTGTTTTATGACACTTGGCCGAGGTGATGGTTGGCCCATATTATTTCATATTTTTAAAAAAATTTTATTGGAGTATAATTGATTTACAATGTTGTGTTAGTTTCAGGTGCACAGCAAAGTGACTCTATTACACATATACATATATCCATTCTTTTTAAAGATTCTTTTCCCCTATAGGCCATTACAGAGTATTGAGTAGAGTTCCCTGTGCTATACAGTAGGTCCTTATTAGTTATCTGTTTTATATATAGTAGTGTATATATGTCAATACCAATCTTCCAACTTATCTCTCCTTCTACCCTTACCCCCTGGTAACGGTAAGTTTATTTTCTACATCTGTAACTCTGTTTCTGTTTTGTAGATAAGTTCATTTGTACCCTTTTTTTTAGATTCCACATAAAAGCAATATCACATGATATTTGTCTTTCTCTGACTTCACTCAGTATGACAATCTCTGGGTCCATCCATGTTGCTGCAAATGGCATTATTTCATACATAACCTTTATATAGACTTTAAGAAACTACTAATACATACCTCAGTCTCTTTCCTCCCTTGATTCTACATTAAGTTAAGTTTAAATTTTTAATATTATTATTTTTCTTTATTATTGCTCTAGAAGAAAATATTTTGCTGTGATTTGTTTAGGTGAAATGCAGATTTTATTGGAGGTATTTGCCTTTTAGGATAGATATTTCAGAAAAATGTCAGGAATGCCTATTCTGATGCTAGATGTGTGTATATTAATGCTTTCTCCAAGTAAGTTACATAGATTCTTTATTAACTGTACTCCCATATGGATGGAAAAAAATATACCCACCATTCATGGTTCTCTGAGCTACAGATAAGCATTGCATGTGGTTTGACTCTAGATTCACCATTTCCTTCTGCTTCAAAGAAGTAATCAAGTTATTTATTGGCCTGGTGCTGCCTTTCTTCCATGTGTTTTGAATAATTGAGATCTTTAATGGAAAATTATACAGTTTTCTGTCCTGAGAGATCTGAGTAGGGCCCCTGGCCCCAGAGCGGGTAATTAGACCACAAATGATTTCTCAGAGGTTGCCTGGATAAGTCCTGTGAATAAAAGGTCTTTAATGGGCCAGATTTACACGTCTTCTATTATTTCCTTGATAACTTGAGTCATTTCCTAGACTATTTATTAGAAATTTCTAACAACTGTTGGAAAGTCTAGAATGGAGATTTGTCTCCTTTCCAAATGAGAAGCAGCCCTTAGGCATTGATTGACCAGTGCCACCTGCTAATTCTAATGAATTAGTGGGTTCCTTTGTGAAAGAGACAGAGCTGCCCTCCAGCTGGGTTCCAGTCTTCAATTTCCCTTCACCATCCATACAGGAATGGAGCACCTTAAAATGTGTTTTCCCAGGGCTTCCCTGGTGGCGCAGTGGTTGAGAGTCCGCCTGCCGATGCAGGGGACACGGGTTCGTGCCCTGGTCTGGGAAGATCCCACATGCTGCAGAGCGGCTGGGCCCGTGAGCCATGGCTGCTGAGCCTGTGCATCCGGGGCCTGTGCTCCGCAATGGGAGAGGCCACAGCAGTGAGAGGCCCGCGTACCGCAAAAAAAAAAAAAAAAAAAAAAAAAGTGTTTTCCTGGAGAGGGGCTTATGAATTGTTCATGCTGGAATAAAATTAAACTGCAGACTTAATAAAAACCCACTGAGGAGCACATTAGTTATCTACTACTGCATAATAAATTACTGCAGAATTTAGCATCTTAAAACAACAGAGCATTTATTTATTATCTCACAGTCTCTGAGAGTCAGTCAGGAGTCTGGGGCTCTCTGAAGGTGAAGGCTCAGGGTCTCTCAGAAGTTTCCATCGAGTAGTCAGCCTGGGCTGCAGTCACCTGACGGGACTGGAAGACCCGCCTCCGGGCTCACTACAGGGCTGTTGGCGGGAGGGTTTGGTTCCTCACCACGGGGCATCCCCATAGGTACACACAGGGCATAGAAGCTGGCTTTCCCCAGAGTGAGGGATCAGACAGAGAACCCAATATGGAGTCTTTTTTTTTAATGAAGTATTTTTATTTTTGTTTTATAAATTTATTTATTTTATGGATTTATTTTTTGGCTTTGTTGGGTCTTCATTGCTGCTCATGGGCTTTCTCTAGCTGCGGCGAGTGGGGGCTACTCTTCATTGCAGTGCACAGGCTTCTCATTGCGGTGGCTTCTCTTGTTGCGGAGCACAGGCTCTAGGGTGCGCATGCTCAGTAGCTGTGGCGCATGGGCTTAATTGCTCCGAGGCATCTGGTATCTTCCGGGACCAGGGCTCGAACCTGTGTCCCCTGCATTGGCAGGCAGATTCTTAACCACTGTGCCACCAGGGAAGCCCTCACAGCTTGTTTTTATTTAGATTTTCTGACTGTATAAAATTTTACTCTCACACTGTATCCTTCCATTCTTTTTTCTCAGTGTAAATTTTTATTTACAAGTTTGCAAAACTATTACCAGCATCTAATTCCAGAATGTTTTCATCACCTCTAAAAGAAACCCTGCACCCATAAGTAGTCACTACCCATTCTCTCCTGCCCCCAGCCCTTGGCAACGACTAATTTATTTTCTGCCTTATAGATTTGCCTATTCTGGACATTTCTTATAAATGGAGTCATACAGTATATGGCCTTTTGTGTCTAGCTTGTTTCACTTAGCATGTTTTCAAGGTTCATCCGTGTCATAGAATGAATTCTTCATTCCTGTTTGTGGCTGAAAATATTCCATTGAATGGATATAGCACATTTTGTTGATTCATTCACCAGTTGGTGGATTTGGGATATTCCCACTTTTTAGTTATCTATAATGCTCTCATGTACATCCTATACAAGTTCTTGTGGGGACATATGTTTTTGATTCTCTTGGATAGATATACCTGGGAGTGGAATTGCTGGGTCATGTGGTAACTCTGTGTTTAACTTTTCAAGCAAATGCCAGACTGTTTTCCAAAGGTGCACCATTCTACATTCACCCCAGCAGTGTATGAGCGTTCCAGTTCTCACCAACACTCTTTATTAGCTGTCTTTTTTTTTTTTTTTTTTGGCCGAGCTGTGCAGCATGTGGGATCTTAGTTCCCCACCCAGGGATCGAACCCACGCCCCCTGTACTGGAAGCTCAGAGTCCCAACCACTGGACCACCAGGGAAGTCCCTTTAGCTGTCTTTTTGATTTTAGCAATCTTAGTGGGTATAAAGTGGTGTCTCATTGTGGTTTTGATTTGCATTTCCCTGATGACTAGTGATGTTGAGCACCTTTTCATGTACCTATCATAAGCTATTCATATATCTTCTTTAGAGAAATGTCTATTCAGCTCTATAATGGATTGAGTAGTGTCCCCCCAAAATTAATGTCCACCTGGAACCTTATGTGGAAATAGGGTCTTTGCAGATGTAATTAAGTCAATGTGAGGTCATACTGGATTAGGGTGTGCTCTGAGTCCAGTTTGACTGGTGTTCTTATAAGAGGAGGGAAATTTGGTCATGGACACACACAAAGAGAATGACATGTGGAGACAGGCAAAGAGACTGGAATGATGTTCCACAAGCCAAGCAATGCCAAGGATTGCCAGCAAGCACCAGAAGCTAGGAGAGAGACATGGATCAGGTTCTCCCTCAGAGCCCTAGTAGGAACCAGCCCTGTCAACACCTTGATTTCAGACTTCTAAAGCTGCTAAAAGTGTGAAAGAATGCATTTCTGTTGTCTTAAGCTATGCCGTTTGTGGAAATTTGTTACAGCCACTGTAGGAAACTAATACAAGCTTCCTTGCCTGTTTTTAAATTGGGTTATTTGTGTTTTTATTCACAACTTCAACTTATAACCAGAACATACTACATAGGACTTAATTCTTTCCTTACAGTTAAAGTTTTTAACAACAGTCTGATTTATATCACTAGCTTTAAAAGCAAATTTTTGTATTTTGGTTTTAAAAGGACTATATTTCTGCTTATCTCTTTATGTTTATTTTTTTGCCACTTGTCCTCCTGATACTGACCAAGGTTCTTGGCCTTCCCCAATCAATAGAAATTGACGAGAGGCCAGACAAGAAATTCAGACAAAGCTTTACTGGGGCTCCTGAAGCTGCAAGAAGCAGTGAAAACAAGTAACAGGTTCCCTTGCTCGCTCCCTGAGTAGGGGCAAGCTGGTTCCTTAGTGGGTGTGGGTATGGGTGTGACCAGGGCTCTGGCTGGAGGGCTAGCTTAGGTGGTTTGCCCACCCCTTTTTTGTTGTTGTGTGCAGGGGGCATGCGCAGTACCCTGCTTTTGCTCCCAACACCCTGGTTCAGTTCCTAGCTCTTCAGAAGTGGCAGTTGGGTTTTTTGGTCTTTCTGTATCTTTTTTGTCTGTAATCTGCCCCAACTGCGCATGCAGTTATTTTTGGTCCCTTATAGTTTCTTTGTATTTTGTTGCTTGAGGAGAGGTGCATTCAGGTGCAAGCACTGCAGCAAAGGGTCCCAGCTCCCAGCCTGCCTCACTCCTATCCTAGGAATGACTTTATAAACACATGTTATTATATTTGTTAGGAAAAGTCACACAATTTGTAACGAAATGTACAAAGAGAGAGAGGATAAATGTGGCTGAGCTCCTCTGAGTAAATGCCTTACTCTGTTCTTGGCTCCCATTCATTCTTCATTCATTCATTAATTTATACAACAAGAATCTATCATATGTCTTATCAATAGATGACTGAGGCATCTGTTTTGCCCTTGAGCATGCGTTCTAGTGGGGGAAACACTAGAATGCAGACATATAAACAGATATTCACCGTCATTCACAGAGTTAGTTACTGCTGTAGAGTGAATGTTCATGTCCCTTCAAACTTCATATGTTTAACCACCAAATGTAAAATAGATAGCTAGTGGGAAGCAGCCGCATAGCACAGGGAGATCAGCTCGGTGCTTTGTGTCCACCTAGAGGGGTGAGAGGGAGACGCAAGAGGGAAGAGATATGGGGATATATGTATACATATAGCTGATTCACTTTGTTATACAGCAGCAACTAACACAACATTGTAACGCAATTATACTCCAATAAAGATGTTTTAAAAAAATTCATATGTTTAAATCCTACCCCCCAACACAATGGTATTAAGAGGTGGGTGGGGCCTTTGGGAGGGAATTAGGTCGGGAGGGTGGAGCCCTCATGAATGGGATCAGTGCCCTTATAAAAGAGACCCTAGGGCTTCCCTGGTGGCGCAGTGGTTGAGAGTCCGCCTGCCGATGCAGGCGACACGGGTTCATGCCCCGGTCCGGGAAGATCCCACATACCACGGAGCAGCTGGGCCCGTGAGCCATGGCTGCTGAGCCTGCGCGTCTGGAGCCTGTGCTCCGCAACGGGAGAGGCCACAACGGTGAGAGACCTGCGTACCGCAAAAAAAATAAAAAATAAAAGAGACCCTAGAGAGCACCCTAATCTCTTCCACCATGTGAAGTTACAGCAGAAAGATGGCTGTCGATGAACTAGAAAGCTAGTTTTCACCAGACACCAAAGATTTATGGAATCTGGGTCTTGCTTCAGGGAAAGCAGGATATTTAACCATTATGTATTTTCTGATTATATTTTGATCATAAAAAACAACGTAGAGATAGCCTCATCCACCAGAGGCAGACAGCAGAAGCAAGAAGAACTACAATCCTGCAGGCTGTGGAACAAAAACTACATTCACAGAAAGACAAGATGAAAAGGCAGAGGGCTTTGTACCAGATGAAGGAACAAGATAAACCCCCGGGAAAACAACTAAATGAAGTGGAGATAGGCAACCTTCCAGAAAAAGAATTCAGAATAATGATAGTGAAGATGGTCCAGGACCTCAGAAAAAGTATGGAGGCAAAGATCAAGAAGATGCAAGAAATGTTTAACAAAGATCTAGAAGAATTAAAGAACAAACAAACAGATGAACAATGCAATAACTGAAATGAAGACTACACTAGAAGGAATCAATAGCAGAATAACTGAGGCAAAAGAACGGATACATGACCTGGAAAACAGAATGGTAGAATTCACTGCTGTAGAACAGAATAAAGAAAAAAGAATGAAAAGAAATGAAGACAGCCTAAGAGACCTCTGGGACAACATTAAACGCAACAACATTCACATTATAGGGGTCCCAGAAGGAGAAGAGAGAGAGAGAAAGGACCCGAGAAAATATTTGAAGAGATTATAGTCGAAAACTTCCCTAACATGGGAAAGGAAATAGCCACCCAAGTCCAGGAAGCACAGCAAGTCCCATACAGGATAAACCCAAGGAGAAACACACAAAGACACATTGTAATCAAATTGGCAAAAATTAAAGACAAAGAAAAATTATTGAAAGCAGCAAGGGAAAAACAACAAATAATATACAAGGGAAGTCCCATAAGGTTAACAGCTGATTTCTCAGCAGAAACTCTACAAGCGAGAAAGGAGTGGCATGATATACTTAAAGTGATGAAAGGGAAGAACCTACAACCAAGATTACTCTACCCGGCAAGGATCTCATTCACATTCAATGGAGAAATCAAAAGCTTTACAGACAAGTAAAAGCTAAGAGAATTCAGCACCACCAAACCAGCTCTACAACAAATGCTAAAGGAACTTCTCTTAAGTGGGAAACACAAGAGAAGAAAATGACCTACAAAAACAAGCCCAAAACAATTAAGAAAATGGTCATAGGAACATACATATTGATAATTACCTTAAACGTGAATGGATTAAATGCTCCAACCAAAAGACACAGGCTTGCTGAATGGATACAAAAACAAGACCCATATATACGCTGTCTACCAGAGACCCACTTCAGACCTAGGGACACATACAGACTGAAAGTGAGGGAATGGAAAAAGATATTCCATGCAAATGGAAATCAAAAGAAAGCTGGAGTATCTATACTCATATCAAATAAAATAGCCTTTAAAATAAAGAATGTTACAAGAGACAAGGAAGGACACTACATAATGATCAAGTGATCAATCCAAGAAGAAGATATAACAATTATAAATATATATGCACCCAACATAGGAGCACCTCAATACATAAGGCAACTGCTAACAGCTATAAAAGAGGAAATTGACAGTAACACAATAATAGTGGGGGACTTTAACACCTCACTTACACCAATGGACAGATCATCCAAAATGAAAATAAATAAGGAAACAGAAGCTTTAAATGACACAATAGACCAGATAGATTTAATTGATATTTATAGGACATTCCATCCAAAAACAGCGTATTACACTTTCTTCTCAAGTGCGCACAGAACATTCTCCAGGATAGATCACATCTTGGGTCACAAGTCAAGCCTCAGTAAATTTAAAAAATTGAAATCATATCAAGCATCTTTTCTGACCACAACACTATGAGATTAGAAATGAATTACAGGGGAAAAAATGTAAAAAACACAAACACATGGAGGCTAAACAATACATTACTAAATAACCAAGAGATCACTGAAGAAATGAAAGAGGAAATCAAAGAATACGTAGAGGCAAATGACAATGAAAACACGATGATCCATAACCAATGGGATGCAACAAAAGCAGTTCTAAGAGGGAAGTTTATAGCAATACAAGCCTACCTCAAGAAACAAGAAAAATCTCAAGTAAACAATCTAACCTTACACCTAAAGGAACTAGAGAAAGAAGAACAAACAAAACCCAAAGTTAGCAGAAGGAAAGAAATCATAAAGATCAGAGCAGAAATAAATGAAATAGAAACAAAGAAAACAATAGCAAAGATCAATAAAACAAAAGCTGGTTCTTTGAGAACATAAACAAAATTGATAAACCATTAGCCAGACTCCTCAAGAAAAAGAGGGAGAGGACTCAAATCAATAAAATCAGAAATGACAAAGGAGAAGTTACAACAGACACCGCAGAAATACAAAGCATCCTAAGAGACTACTACAAGCAACTCTATGCCAATAAAATGGACAACCTGGAAAAAATGGACAAATTCTTAGAAAGGTATAACCTTCCAAGCCTGAACCAGGAAGAAATAGAAAATATGAACAGACCAATCACAAGTAATGAAATTGAAACTGTGATTAAAAATCTTCCAACAAACAAAAGTCCAGGACCAGATGGCTTCACAGGTGAATTCTATCAAACATTTAGAGAAGAGCTAACACCCATCCTTCTCAAACTCTTCCAAAATATTGCAGAGGAAGGAACACTCCCAAACTCATTCTATGAGGCCACCATCACCCTGATACCAAAACCAGACAAAAATACTACAAAAAAAGAAAGTTACAGACCAATATCACTGATGAATATAGATGCAAAAATCCTCAACAAAATACTAGCAAACAGAATCCAACAACACATTAAAAGGATCATACACTATGATCAAGTGGGATTTATCCCAGGGATGCAAGGATGCTTCAATATACACAAATCAATCAATGTGATATATCATATTGACAAATTGAAGAATAAAAACCATATGATCATCTCAATAGATGCAGAAAAAGCTTTTGACAAAATTCAACACCCATTTATGATAAAGACTCTCCAGAAAGTGGGCATAAAGGGAACCTACCTCAACATAATAAAGGCCATGTACGACAAACCCACAGCAAACATCATTCTCAGTGGTGAAAAACTGAAAGCATTTCCTCTAAGATCAGGAACGAGACAAGGATGTCCACTCTCACCACTGTTATTCAACATAGTTTTGGAATTCCTGGCCATGGCAATCAGAGAAGAAAAAGAAGTAAAAGGAATACAAATTGGAAAAGAAGAAGTAAAACTGTCACTGTTTGCTGATGACATGATGCTATACATAGAGGATCCTAAAGATGCTACCAGAAAACTACTAGAGCTAATCAATGAATTTGGTAAAGTTGCAGTGCAAAATTAATGCACAGAAATCTCTTGCATTCCTATACACTAATGATGAAAAATCTGAAAGAGAAATTAAGGAAACACTCCCATTTACCACTGCAACAAAAAGAATAAAATACCTAGGAATAAACCTACCTAGGGAGACAAAAGACCTGTATGCAGAAAACTATAAGACACTGATGAAAGAAATTAAAGATGATACAAACAGATGGAGAGATAGACCATGTTCTTGGATTGGAAGAATCAACATTGTGAAAATAACTCTACTACCCAAAGCAATCTATAGATTCAATGCAATCCCTATCAAATTACCAATAGCATTTTTCACAGAACTAGAACAAATCATCTTAAAATTTGTATGGAGACACAAAAGACCCCAAATAGCCCTAGCAGTCTTGAGGGAAAAAAACGGAGCTGGAGGAATCAGACTCCCTGACTTCAGACTATACTACAAAGCTACAGTAATCAAGACAATATGGTACTGGCACAAAAACAGAAACATAGATCAATGGAACAAGATAGAAAGCCCAGAGATAAACCCACGCACCTATGGTCAACTAATCTATGACAAAGGAGGCAAAGATATACAATGGAGAAAAGACAGTCTCTTCAATAAGTGGTGCTGGGAAAACTGGACAGCTACATGTAAAAGAATGAAATTAGAACACTCCCTAACACCGTACACAAAAATAAACTCAAAATGGATTCGAGACCTAAATGTAAGACCGGACACCATGAAACTCTTAGAGGAAAACATAGGAAGAACACTCTTTGACATAAATCACAGCAAGATCTTTTTTGATCCACCTCCTAGAGTAATAGAAATAAAAACAAAAACAAATGGAACCTAATGAAACTTCAAAGCTTTTGCACAGCAAAGGAAACCATAAACAATATGAAAAGACAACCCTCAGAATGGGAGAAAATATTTGCAAATGAATCAACGGACAAAGGATTAATCTCCAAAATGTATAAACAGCTCATGCAGCTCAATATTAAAGAAACAACCCAATCCAAAAATGGGCAGAAGACCTAAGTAGACATTTCTCCAAAGAAGACATACAAATGGCCAAGAGGCACATGAAAAGCTGCTCAACATCACTAATTATTAGAGAAATGCAAATCAAAAGTAAAATGAGGTATCACCTCACACCAGTTAGAATGGGCATCATCAGAAAATCTACAAAGAACAAATGCTGGAGAGGGTGTGGAGAAAAGGGAACCCTCTTGCACTGTTGATGGGAATGTAAATTGATACAGCCACTATGGAGAACAGTATGGAGGTTCCTTAAAAAACTAAAAATAGAATTACCATATGACCCAGCAATCCCACTACTGGGCATATACCCAGAGAAAACCATAATTCAAAAAGACACGTGCACCCCAATGTTCATTGCAGCACTATTTACAATAGCCAGGTCATGGAAGCAACCTAAATGCCCATCGACAAACGAATGGATACAGAAGATGTGGTACATATATACAATGGAACATTACTCAGCCATAAAAGGGAACGAAATTGAGTCATTTGTTGAGACATAAATGGATCTAGGGACTGTCATACAGAATGAAGTAAGAAAGAGAAAAACAAATATATTAACACATGTATGTGGAATCTAGAAAAATGGTACAGATGAACCAGTTTGCAGGGCAGAAATTGAGAGACAGATGTAGAGAACAAACGTACGGACACCAAGGTGGGGAAACCGTGGTGGGGAGGGGATGGTGGTGTGCTGGAAAAAAAAAAAAAGAATGTAGTTAAGAAGTAAAAATAAAAACCACTCCAACAAAAATAATTTTCACTGGAGGGAAATCTTTAAAAATGTGGTTTTCATGTAACCAGTTTAGGACAGGAAAACTGTCCTCACATATCACCCACATTGGAAGTATCACTGTGGGTAATAAAACATTCGGAAAACACAGGTAAACAGGGGGAAGTCAGGTAAGGAAATATAAAGGAGAAAAGCATATTAATATTTTTTTAAATGTAGTATCCTGATCACATCTACTGCATTCATGTGACCTTGAATGTGTGCCTTTGCCTAAGTCTGTTTCCTGATGTGTAAAATGCAGATGCAACATCTGCCCATATCTCAAGGTGTTGTTAGACTCAAGTGAGATGATGTATATGCATATGCAGAAATTTTATAAATTGCAAAGTGCTGCACATATAAAAAGAATTGTTATGTCTAGATACCAACTCCTCGAAAGCAGAGCACACAGTAATCCTGTGTCTCTCATAATACCAAACTCAGTTCCTTGCCCCTCATATACTCCCAGTGTGTGTTTACTTAAATGAATCCACATGTGGCTGAGTTAACACATGTGTGTCCTGGAAAAGGTGACGTCCACCCCCCATAGAATAAGTTTAACAAAAGCCAACTCTATACATCAGGAGGAACTTTCTAGAAGCAGTTTGGTAGTTTTCCAGATGCAGCTATTTCTACAGAAATTGTTTTATATTTAGAACTGTGGTCATATATAACTCTAAAGACACGCCTGTATTAATTAAACCAACAAACTTAAACTAGGTTTAATACCAAATATTTTCCCAAATCACATGAAAACATCACATCTAAAAGACACATACCAACAGACACAAACAGAGAACCCATAGCTCCTGTTCCAAAACTTCAGCCATGAATCAGGTACAATAACATAAACCCCACAAGTTACAAAAGAGGTTTGATTCAAATTGGATTTCTGGCAGATGGAACAAATCAAGGTCATCTGTTCAGATGGCTAAAGCCCTTTTTACTAATGTTTGTGGAGAAGACTTAAGATTTGCATTTCTCCTTGACAAGTCAAGCTCCAAATGACCTTTACCCCTTTTGGGTTTTTTTCTTTTGATAAGTTACCTTCCTGAAATTTGCATTTTTAAATAGATGGCCCGGGGACTTCCCTGGTGGCACAGTGGTTAAGAATCCACCTGCCAATGCAGGGGACACAGGTTCAATCCCTGGTCCGGGAAGATCCCACATGCCACAGAGCATCTAAGCCCGTGCGCCACAACTACTGAGCCGGTGCTCTAGAGCGTGCAAGCCGCAACTACTGAGCCTGCACGCCACAACTACTGAAGCCCACATGCCTAGAGCCCGTGCTCCGCAACAAGAGAAGCCACGGCAATGAGAAGCCTGCACACCACAACGAAGAGTAGCCCCTGCTTGCCGCAACTAGAGAAAGCCTGCGTGCAGCAATGAAGACCCAATGCAGCAAAAATAAATAAAAATTTAAAAATAAATAAATAAAGGGATGGCTTGAAAAGAGTTCCTGGAGAAGACCAGGTAGAACATTTACATCTCAAAGGCACAGGGAGAGAAATGCAAGCTCCATGTCTTTGATCCATGAGGAGTTTATTTTTGTAGGTGGTGTGACAAATGAGGACATGGAGGTACATGATCCATTTGGGGTTCCTGTTTGTCTGAGATATGAAGTTTAGGTCAAGGGTTTTTTGATTTGTTGTTTGCTGGCTGGCTTGCTTGCTTGTTTGGGTGTTTTGCCTGCCGATGTCCAATGGCCCTCCTCCCACTGGAAGGAGAGGCCATCTTTTTGCTTTTGCACTTTTGCCAAACATATGGGCTTGGGCATATCTTTCTGGGTCTCCATTCTGTTCCACGGGTGGATCCACAAGTCTCTGAGTCTGCCATCATCAATACGTACAAGCCTCTTAAGATAAATAGGGGAGGTTTGGGGAGTAGTTTAAAAAAGAAAAATTGATGGGCTTTGAATTGTTTCTGAAGCCACACCTCTGGTCCTGTAAAGACAAGATTTGTAAAACAAGGACAGCTGTTTTTAATTCCTCAAAGGATTGGGTGGCTACCTAACTGATACTAAAGGACTGATGCAACCATCCACTTATGTTTTTCTTTCTCACTGGGTACATTTAGTTCCCAGATTAAATGCTGTAGACTCTGAGAAATTTTCTGAAACCATCCAGGCAGAGCTAGATGATATGCTCTCTGGTTCTCAAAGCCTTCCTTGACCATCCATAGAAGTCCAGGTTAGGGCCCCTCCCATTTAATCGCACTGGAGTTCTCCCCCACCAGGCTGTGAGCTCCACTGGGACAGGAATCATGTTTCTCTCATTCATCACCACATTTCCATGGTGCTTCGTACACTGACATCACTTGAAATCGGCAAGTGCTGTTGAATTAGATTGTAATCACCTGCTCATAATTCTGTAGTCAGGACTATGGCTCTATCCTTAGTGCCTATACTGTGCCTCAGATCAGTCAGCTCTGGATGAAGGGATGGATGGATGATGGATGGATGGATGCCATGGAAATTCTGAGGGTGGAGAGATCACTGAGATGTGAACTCAGCAAGAAAGTCCTCATGAGAGAGAAAGGATGAGTTAGTCTGGGAAGAAAGAATAAGCCTCATGTGAGTAGAAAAAAAGAGGAAAGATCCTGCAGAGAAGAGGAAGACCTAAGCAAAGGAGCAGCAAAAAGCAGAGTCACTGAATTGGCCTGGCCTGGACTTCGTACAATAAAGGAAACAAGCCTGGGGATGTGGGGGTCAAAGTCTGATTTGCGAAGGATTTGGACTTCACCCTAAGTAAGGTTTTCAGGAAGGGTGGAAGTGAAGGAGAATTGTGCAAGGTGGGGCTGCAGGACAGTTGATCTGGCAGAAGTGGGTGGGATACCCTGAAGTAAGGAGGAGGCAAGGAGCCCAGGTAGGAGCCTTCTGATGGAGTCCAGATAGTGAGGACCTCTGCAGGGGATCATAGGACCCAGGTTTTGGGGTCAGACAGACCTGGGCTCAGATGCAGATTCACCACTGTGCAATTTAGGGCAAGACTCCTAATCCTAACCTCTGTAAACCTTAGTTTCCTCACCTGCAAAATGGGAATAATAAAATACTGCAGTAAGGGTTAATGATAATGAAACAGGAGGGAAGGAGTCAGGGCACAACCTTTGAAAGAAAGACATAGCCCAAGGACATGACATAAACTGATTAGAACCAAATGGGTCCAAGATGGCGGACAAGTCGACTTCCACTAGACCTTGAGCCTCAGTACACGCTCACATCAGGAAGCTAAATGACACACCCGCAGGCGCCATGACAGTTCCATAACAGACCAGAAGGATCAAAAAGTGGGCAGTGGCCCAATTCCTGGAAATCCCTGCCCCTTTCTAAAATAGCTAGAATACTCCTCCCACTCATTAGCCTATGAAATTACCCACTCCTATCAAAACTGACAACCCCATGCCCTGGTACCTTGCTCACCTCCTGAGATGGCCCACGCTCCATCTGTGGAGTGTGTTTCTCCCAAGGCCTTTCTCACCTTCTGAGATGGCCCACACTGTGGAGTGTGTTTCTCTCTAAAACAATCCACTTCTTACCTATCACTTTGTCTCTCACTGAATTCTTTCTGTGATGAGACATCAAGAACCTGAGCTTCATTAAGTCCTGAAACCAGGTGCTTGATCTCAGTTGGAAGACTGGGTTTTGGCTGGGTTCGCGTCCCAGCCGCGTGGGTTCAAGTCCCAATCCAGGCTGGCCATTCCAGGAGATGTTTTGCAAGACTGATGGCCCTTTTTACTTTACTTCCTCCCTGCCTCTCCCTCTCTATTCTGCCTTTTTACTTTCCTTCCCTCTCTGATTCTATAAAGGAAACTGGCATCCAGACCCCATAAGATGGTTTTCTTGGGGACCCTAGTCCGCCATCTTCTCGGTCTGCTGGCTTTCCGAATAAAGTCGTCTTCCTTGCCTCAACACCTCGCCTCCCAATTTATTGGCCTGTTGTGCAGTGAGCAGAGCGAGCTTGGACTCAGTAACACTGGCAGTGTTCTGGTATCTAATATGCTCTAAATAAGTAATAACATTATTGAGTATTTGGTGGCTGCCCTGGTAGGAAGAGAAAAATCAGATCAACTTCTTTACATGCAGAGGATTATTCTCTCTGCCTCTTAAGTCAGAAGAAAAAGACTTTTCCTTGAAGGCTTTATATTTCCTTACAGTACAGAAGCATTAAAGATACCCACTGGGAAAATAACATCTTTGAAATCTAAACAAAGAGCCACCAAGTTTTACAGAACAGAAGTAAAACTTTGACCACATCCTTCCCAAGCGTATTTCTAAGAGCAGCATCTGACCTCAAAATGCCATTCCATGATCAGTTGTGTAAAAAGAGCTCATAGGATGCTTTACTTTATTTCCTAAGCAAGCCTCATCCTTGATTGACAGGCATCCCTCAATTGCTGTTAATAGTTCTGGACAATATTGCCCCACAACAGATTTCACACTAGGCTATAACACAGTCACGATGTTTTGTGTTCCAATCATTATGGATCTAATTATTAATTATTGTAATTAATTTGACATTTGTACCTGAGAGTTTTCAAAGCATTTTCACAGTCGTTATCTCCTTTGGTCTTCACAGTAACCCAGAAGGTCAGCCAGGCATGTGTGATTACTGTTTAACAGACAAAAACACAGTTGTTGAGCTCAACAGAAACTCAAGGAAGTGCCTGGGGAAGTCGCGAAGAAAAAGAACACAATGTGGATCTTGAGAAGAGGTGAGCACATAGGATAAAGAGGAGAGAGGACTGGCACTCCAGGCTTGGAGGAAAAGGGACACAGGAGGACAAAGTCATGCTTAGGGTACCATCAACCCGTCTAAAAATGGACTCATCTCAGAGACAGCAGTCAGCTTTGAAATAGCCTGCCTAGGGCATTCGGAAGAAGTTCACAGAGGAGATGGTATATGAACAGGAAGGGAAGATTTTAATATATATCATAAGATATATGGTAGACAAAAAAGAAATATAGATAACAAAATGTTAAATAAAAATTAAACAGCTTAATTACATATTATATGTAACATAAATATATATTGCATTACACAAAATATACCTTGTATAATAATATTATCTAGTATCATGATACATAATTATGTGATAGATTATATAAATACATAGATTATGTGTATATCTTTATATATAACTTTGTACCCCAAAAAGCACATTCTTTTCAAGCATATATCTAATATCACTAATGATTATCAAGTGTTAGTCCACAAGGAAATTTTCAACAAATCACAAAAAGTAGAAATCTCATTGTCTTAATTTATTCGGGCTGCTATAACGAAGTACCATAGACTGGATGGCTTATAAACAACAGAAATTTATTTCTCACAGTTCTGGAGGCTAAGTCCAAGATTGAGTCACCAGCAGATTCAGTGTCTGATGAGCGGCTGCTTCCTGATTCATAGACTTCTGTCTTTTCACTGGGTCCTCACACGGTGGGAGGGGCAAAGGATCTCTCTGGACACTCATTTATAAAGGCATGAGGGGACTTCCCTGATGGTCCAGTGGTTAAGACTCTGTGCTTCCAATGAAGGGGCACTGGTTCCATCCCTGGTCAGGGAACTAAGACCCCACATGCCGTGTGGTGTGGCCAAAAATACATATATATATAAAATATATATATTTGTAAAATATATATAATATATATTTGTAAAATGTATATTACATCTATTTATAAAATATAATATATATTTATTATATATTATATATATCATATATATATATATATATATATATATATATATATATATATAAAGGCACCAATCCCATTCATGAGGGCTCCACCCTCATGACCTAGTCACTTCCCAAAGGCTCCAACTCCAAATGATATCACTTTAGGGGTTAGATTTCTACATATGAATTTGTGGGGGAGGGGAGACACAAATATTCAGTCTTACAGCACCCATGTGCCACATTCATTGACCATAATATAATAAAATTCAAAATTAACCATAAAAGCATAGAAAAACGAATCTAACCACTTGGAAATACAAAACTACCCCTCTAAATAGTTCTTTAGTTAAGAGGAAAACAAAACTGGTTTTGGAAATGAACAGTGAGAGTGCTCCCTACTAAGACATTTGGGATGTGACCATGGTTGTATTCAGAAGAAAATGCATAGTAGCCTTAAGTCCATGTATTAGAAAACAGAAAGAATTAAGTCTAAATAAACAACACATTCAACTCAAGAAGCTAGAAAAAAGAGCAATAAAATGAACCAGAGCTTACAGGAGAAGCAGGAATTTCACACAGTGGGGTTGGAAGGAACGGCTCTCAGGAGAGAGGAAACAAAAGCCTAAAGATAGTGCTTAGCATTTGGGGGAGCAAGTGTAGTTGTTGAAGGGTTGGGTATAAATAGGTGCGTAGTAGAAGGTAATGCTGGAGAGATGAGCTGAGGACAACTAAGGCAGGCCCTGAATGCCGACCTAATGACTGTTCTTGATCCTAAAAGCAATGGTGAGCTGGATGTTGGAAGGTGGTTCCATCAGCAGTGTGCTAAATGGTTTGGGAATTACTTTGATTTTGTGCCATGGCCTCTGAACTTGGCCTTTATAAACTCTTCTGTGTTTTGCATTTGACAAACAGCAAAGGGCATGGTTTTGAAAACAAATTTTGGTACATTTCCTGTTTGACCAATGTTGTATTTGGGGCACTGCCACCGGCTTCTCAAAGCTGGCTGCTTCCCTGGGATCCCAGCAGCTCTCCTGTTGGATCGTCACTCACCACCTGCCCCAATTGGTGAAATGATATTTCTCTGAAACAGGCTCTGGTTTCACTGGTCGTGGGTTTTTACACTTGACACCTGTGTAGGAAAGAGCCAGTTGAAAGCCCAGGTTCTAACCTGGACTCCTCCTGGCTCCCCAGGTGACCATAAGCAAGTCCCTTTCTCATCTGTGCAGTGGGAAGAGCTGGACTAGGTGATGCAGTCTAAGGAGATGCCTAGAAGAATAACCGGCTCCCCTTAAACTCAGTCTGATGGTATTTAATGGGATGTCAGTTATGGGGTGGAGGAGAAGCAGGCTGGAGGATTTGTGTGCTTAAAATCTGGAAAGAAATTGGGATTCAGAGTTAAGTTGCTGTGCTTCAAGTTTTGCCTTCCTGGCATCTTGGCCACATCATTTTGTGGCCCTTTTTCTTGTGTGTAAAACAGGGGTAATGATCCTTCCTGCCTCACAGGTTAACCGTAAGAATAAGTGACCAAGGAGTGAAAAACTACTTGGCAAGTGCAGCTGGCCAGTGACAGAGGTGCCCAAACTTGACCTGACCTGCTGAATCTCTCCAGACTCTCACATCAGCAG
Source organism: Hyperoodon ampullatus (assembly GCF_949752795.1). NCBI lineage: Eukaryota > Metazoa > Chordata > Mammalia > Artiodactyla > Ziphiidae > Hyperoodon > Hyperoodon ampullatus. Next base: position 20,128,198 of record NC_136915.1, read on the forward strand.
AGTGAATGAGCTGTGTGAGCTGTACAAATGCCACAGAAGTAGAGGACGTTGTCATTTGACCCACGCAGGCTGTTGCAGACATGCTTCCCCTGTGCTGTGCCCCACTCATTTCACCTTGTAGAGAGGGACAGAGAGAAGAAGGATGAGGCTCAACCTGAACAATTCTCTAATCCGCCCATCCTGGGAGCAGACCACCCCGGGGACACCAGTCTTTCTAGAAAATTCCACAATGTCCAGGCCTGTGGGCAGCCGGGATTCTGTGATCTTTAGCACCCCTGGATGACTGGGTCCTCCCCGCCTAATTCCTCTGGGTGCCTGATAAGTAAATCCCAAAATGGTTTCCTCTCACTGGAATGTTTTGCTTTTCTATCCCAAGGCAGAGCAGTTCCAGGCAAAACGAGAAGCCATCGGCAACTCTTGGGATTGGTCCTGGATATCCTGTAGCCCTACCAAACATCTTCTGTCAATCCGCTGCTGGCTGCCTCTCCCTATCATGTCCACAGTTGGGAAAGGCCAAGTCCATTCAAAGGAGAGGGTGCTATACGGCAAATGAGTTCATTTTGCAAACCAACACATTTTAAAAAATCTGTTTAACATTAAATGCTCTGGGAGGGACTTCCCTGGCAGTCTAGTGGTTAAGACTCCGTGCTTCCAGTGCAGGGGGCACGGGTTCGATCCCCAGTTGGGGAACTAAGATCCCACATGCTGCACGCCTCACGGCATGGCCAAAAAAACCAAACCAAAACAAAACAAAAACCTAAATGCTCTGGGAAATATAAACTCAGGCCTCCAAAGCCCAGAACAGAACAGGAGAGATGGGTCTGCAAATAACCAGCTGTAGTGCAAGAGAGAATCACAGGTGATGGTTTGGGGACAGACACAGTGCTAGGGCTCCCCAAGAAGGGGGGCCAGACTTTGGCTGGGGGCTTAGAGGGGCTTCATGGAAGGATGTAGGATCTTGAAGGAAGGCCATTTGTGACTGGGAGGGACAGGAGAGCATCTCTCTGGAAGGAATGGCCGGCTCTGACCCAGAGTGCAGGGCAGGTTTGAAGAGCAGAAGCCGCCCACGGGGCTGGGGCGAAGTCCAGATAAGACTGGAAAGGACAGCAAGTCCAGAGAGTGGTGGCCACAGTGATGGGAGCAAGAGACGAACAAATGGTCAGATCAGGATCCTTAGTGAAATTGAGGATGGAGGGCATATGTCCCTGAAGGTCAAGCACCATCTTAATCTCCAGACTAGACAGGCTCTTTCTGGTTCAACTCCTACTGTAGGGCTAACCTCATGGTGGGTAAGCCTGAAAGCCCTGGAGCCAGACGACCTGGGTGACCTTGGGCAAATTGTACTGACTTGTTCAAGCCTCAATTTCTTCATGTGTAAAATGCAATAAATAATAGTATCTACTTCTTAGAATCGTCTAGACAATCAAATGACTTATGCATGTAACACATGCTCCCTAAACATGACCTATAATTTTAATTTTTATTATTCACTCTTACCCGATGATCCAAGAAACCCTGGTCAAAGACTGTATTTCATCTCTTCATTCATGACTTTCCTGGACATCTATTAAGTTTAGAGAATTGTGCTTGATGCTGTGGAGGACACACAGGTGAACAGGACCCGAGAAACTCATGGTCTATTCGGAGAGGAAGAATAACATCCACCGTGTCCATAACAGAAGCAAGTGAAGGTACATGCGATTGGGGTTATAAAAGTTCCCTGGGAACTGACAGTTGAGCTTAGTCTTGAGACTTGAAGGGTACACAAGGTTCTTAGACTGCAAGGGAATCAAATATGCTTTCTCCTTCCAGTGCCACAGGGGACAGGATGCCCCGTGATGTGACCAATTACGAGGTGGTATGAGTTTGCTAGGGCTGCCAGAACAAAGTACCAGAGACTGGGTGGCTTAAAGAACAGATATTTATTCCCTCAGAGTTCTGGAGGCTGGAAGTCTAAGATCTGGGCCCGTTTCTTCTGAGAACCTCCCTCCTAGCCTTGTAGATGGCGGTCTTCTTCCCGCGTCCTCACATAGTCTTCCTTCTGCGTCTGTGTCCTAGTCTCCTCTTCTTATAGGGACACCAATCACATTGGATTAGGGCCCAACCATACGACTTCATTTTACTTTAATTACCTCTTTAAAGGCCCTATCTCCAAATACAATCATATTCAAAAGTATTAGAGGTTAGGACTCCCAACAGGAATTTTCTGGGGGTGGAGGGGTGAGTGACTCGTGGGTGGGCGTGGGGGATAATTCAGCCCATAACAGAAATTGAAGTTGGAATGATCAACAGCCTGGCCATCACTGAGAAGTAACACAGTGTCTTAGCCTTCAGGTAAGAGGGCCGCTCCGGCTTGCAGCAAGGTGGGAGGAGTGGCCAAGACCCGGTGACAGCCCCGTGGGGGGTCCCAGCACGGAAGGGAATGAGGTGCTGAGCGGCACACAGTGACACTGGGCCTGGGAGAGGAAAGATCTCAGGCCTGGGTACCAGCCTTTAAGCAAGTCACCCCCCCACTATGGTCAGATGCTGCTCTCGACCCTGATCACACATAGCATCGCCAGGGCAGCTTGTAAGAAACAACATGAATGCCTGGCCCTGCCCCCAGAGACTCTGGTTCAAGGGAATCTGCAGTGTGACCTTGACCTTAACAGTTTTTCAAAGCACCTGGGTGATTCCGAGGGACAGCCAGATCCCTGGGCTAGCGGATGTCCAAGTTCCCTTCCAGCCCCAGGCCATGATTCAAGCTGACTTGGGTTCTCCATCCCTGGATCACCACACTCTCTGGGCCTTTGGGATCTCTGTAAATGCTTTCATTGAACAAAATGTTCATTTATATATTATAATTATTCTTTATATTTGCACAGCCCATTACAGTTTGAGGAAGTAATTTTATGACCATCAGCCCATTCAGTCCTCATCACGACCCTTAGGGGTAGGCAGTAGGCAGACGTCACTATTCCAACTCCTTTTTATTCTTCTCCAGATCACTTACCACCTTCCGACATGCCATATCACTGGCTTATTTATTTTTATTGTTTTCCCCTCATCTCAGAATGTCAGCTTCATCAGGACAGGGATTATTGTCTCTTTTGTTCATTGCTGGTACATAGCAAGCACTCAGTAAATATTCTTTCAATGAATGAATGAATGAATGAATCATAGAAGAGTAAACTAAAGCCCAGAGAGGTTAGGAGATCTGCCTGAGGTCACACAGCAGGTAAATAGAGTAGCTTCTCTGTGTGTGTGTGTGTGTGTGTGTGTGTGTGTGTGTGTGTGTGTGTTCTTTCTATTCCTGCTCTGGGTTTCCTAGGGTGACTGTGATATTAGGGTAGACCCAGGAGGTACCAGGGGAGAGCGAATCCAGCAGCAGAGATAGCTGCAAATGGCCTGACTGCTGCCAGGAATTGCTCCTAGAATCCCAGACAAGAGCACAGTTTCCTTGCCAGGGTGAGGAAGGGCAGCTTCTGCTGGTGGCCAAAGGGCTGAACTTAATTTACAGCCTCTCATTTTCATTTTGGGAACAGAAGTTTCTCCCTTGCAACCAGTGAAATTGAATCATGGGTTTCCTAAAAATGTAGCATAAAAATGAGGAAGCTGCCAGGTAATGACCTGGGCTGGCTATTTAAAGAGGCAGTCATGACAGTCAAACTCACTGGAAGAGGCCTCAGGAACAATACAGTCCAATCTGCCATTTTACAGATGAGAAAACAAAGGCCCCAAGAGACCAGGTGGCTTGCTGGGGGTTACAGAAGCCTGGCTCAGCCTTCGTCACTCTCTCCTGTCTTCACCCTCCATCGCCCAGATTTTCTCACAGCTGAAATGGGAATTAACCCAAATGCAGGACCGCTGCTCGGCTTGTGGATCACATCTCTGGGTACCACAGGGTACATGGTTATCTGGGTAGCAGTTACATGAAAAACCACACGGTGTGCTCTGTAGCTAATTAAGAACCATGGCTTCTGAGCCTTTTGCCCTTTGCTGCTCCCTCCGTCCCCTTGGCTGAGAGGCAAGGAATTGATTTCAGAATCGACTGGCCTGGGTATGTCCGCTTCCTCTTTTTTCCTGGATGAATCAGTGTGGACTTGTATGTCTCTGGATTCATGATTCTCTGTGCTTCGTCTCCCCCTGAAATTGCCTTCTAACCCTACATGACATTTGTCTTGTTTCCCCAGCAACCATCTCAAAAGCCATGAATAGCAGATTAAGGCTTTGAGGGCAGAGGTGAGAGACCACACAGTCCCGGCCAGGAGATGAAAACCTGGGGACTCAAAGGCTGGTTTGCAGCAACACCCTCTGCTAACAAGAAAGGGAAGGTTAGCTTGGTGCATGTGAGTATTTTCTATGTGGAAAGAGCAGTTTTTTGTTATTTTTAAACCTCCTGGCGCCTAAGCATCCATATGGTATGTCTGAAACAGGGGTGGTTTGTTGGGTAATTTTATAAGCCATTTTCATTGACTTATAAAACTGTTTTACATGAATATCATCGTCTCTGCAGAAAAAAAAAGAACACGGAAAATCCCCACGCTTTATTTACATTCCACCAACTTCCCTTCAAATCTTAATCAGTATATGGACATACATTTTATACAGTTGTCAGTTTGCGCCTGCTGTTTTCATTTTCTATTTATACACTCATGTGAAAGCGTAATCTTGTGTCTCCTCTACTCTCAACACCCTGCTTTACTTCTGACACTTCTGGCCACCACGTGTGTTGGGGGGCGGGCTGGAGGAGTGGGGTGGTCTTCTCAAGCAATTCTGTGACATCAGCTGGGTGTCCTACAATGTAACTCAATTCGGACTCCATCTACCTGGAGGCAGCATCAGATCCCCCAGGCTAAGGGCTCAGTCCTACAAGACTGACCCTCACTTCAGATGCCAATCAAAGGTCCAGGTTATTACCTATGCTTTTGACAACCTGGTATAAATTAGAGGTTCCCGTGACCCCCTCCTTGGGCTTGATTAATCTGTTAGAGTGACTCACAGAACTCAGGAAGACAGTTTACTTACTCGATTACTGGCTTATTACAAAGGATATTAAAGGATACGAATGAACAGCCATAGCATGAGGTCCAGAAGGGTCCTGACCACAGAAGCTTCTGTGCCACCCTCCCAGCACATGGATGTATCCTTATTTGCCAACTGGGAGGCTCTCTGAATGCTACCCTTTGAGGTTTTTTATGGAGGCTTCCTTATATAGGGCACAATTGATTAAATCTTGGCCATTGATGATTGATTCAACCTCCATCCCCTCTCCCCTGTCTGGATGTTGTTCAGGGAGGGCAGCACTGAAAGTTCCAACCCTCGAATCACTTGGTGGTCTGGCAACTAGCTCCCATCCTTAGGTTACCTAGCGGCTTTCCAAAAATCACCTCATTAACATAAACTGAGGTGTGGTTGAAAGGGGTTTGTTGTGAATCACAGAAGACACTCATTTCACTTTTATCACTGTGAAGCTATCTTAGGGACTGAGGATAAAAACCAAATATAATTAAAGATGCCCCTATGGCTCTAATCACTTAGGAATTACAGGGTTTGGGGAGCTGTGAGCCAGAAACCTTGGATGAAGACCAAAATACATATTTCTTATGTATCTCCACAGTTGGAAACACCTGAGTATTTACATGTCTGGTGCATCTGTTATGAAGCACAATTGGCTAGGCCATTCTCCATCGCTTGGAATTGTGGTCATTTCTAGCTTTTACATGCAGAATATCACTCGATAATCCCTTTGCCTGGTGCGGCACCTTAGAGGACCAGTTCCTGGTTTGCCCAAGGAATAAATCAAGGCCAGTGGGTCAGGCAGGTTCTGGACTGGGAGCTAGGGGACCTCTGCCTTTACCTGGGCACATTTCCCCACCTCCCCGGGCTCACACTCTGTGGATGTAAGATCCGGGGGTGACCTGAAGGTCTCCGAGTTGTATCCAGCTCAGCAGAAGGAGGGTCAGGGATTCTGGTCATGGGAGCTTCCACTGCTCAGGGCATGAATTGACTCGGCAGCAAACAAACCACCACATGGCCTTCTTTGAACCTTCCTCTCCATCAGCAATTCCTGTCTGCCTGTCCTCCAGAATATATCCCAAATCTGATCACTTCTCTCCTTTCCACTGCCACCCCCTGTTCCACACCCCCCTCCTACCTGGGCTCCCTTGATCTGTTCTTCTCAGCCAGCCACAGTGGTCTGTTTTTTTTGCCCACACTGCTCAGCTTGCAGATTCTTAGTTCCCTGACCAGGGATTGAACCCACGTCCTCAGCAGTGAAAGTGCAGAGTCCTAACCACTGGACTGCCAGGGGAATTGCCCAGAGTGGTCTGTTAAAAACAGGTCAGATCAGGCCATTGCCTTTCTTAAACCCTCCCATGGTTTTCCATGGTTCTTGAAATGAAATCTGAACTCCTCACTCTGACCTGTAAGACCTCACAAGATCTGACCTCTGCCTGATTCTGACCTCATGCTGTCCACTCTGCCCTCTACCCCCCACTCTGGTCCACCATACTGGCCTTATGGGCTTTCCCTCCATCCGGAATGCTCCCCAGCCCCAGCCTCTCCCACACCTGCCGGTTTGTCCTTTAGATCTCAGCTCACCTGTCTTCTCTCCAGCAGATGGTCCTTGCCCTTCCCTCCTCTTCTGAAGGAGCCCCAGCCTCCCACGGATAATGATCAAAGACGACATGTTATTTCCTTTGTAGAACTTTTCACAGACTGTCTTTCTTGTGTTACCATTTTTTGTGCTTGGGTATCAGCTGTCCTCACAGCCCCCACTGGAAGGTGAGGTCTACTGGCTGGGGCAGGGCCCCCACGGACTCTGAGTGCCTGGCCTGTAGTGAACATTCAGGAGGACTTAATGAATAAATAAACTGAGAGAGGAAGGTTACCTAGAGCCTTTTTATGCTTCTGCCTCACTGAGCTTGGCTTGTGTGTCTGACCCTGGTCAACTCCTTATGGGGGAGGCTGGTGAGAGGAAGAGTTGTTACCGAACTGAAATCGGGTCTGCTCAGTTGACATCAGCAAAGCCAATCTACTGGGTTGTGGTGAAGGAAAGTACAGTGTTTATTGCAGGGCATCAAGCAAGGAGAATGGGCGGCTAGTACTCCAAAGACCTGAACTACCCTGGCCTTCAGGCAAGGGTTTTAAAAGTAGCATTAGGTGTAGGGCTGCAGCGTACATGATCAGCTCGTGGACATTCTTCTGATTGGCTGGTGGTGAGGTGATGTTTTTCAAATCTCAATCATCAACCTTCTGGTTCCAAGCAGTCTGAGGTCTACGTCCCCTGTGGTCAGCATGTAGTCACCATGCTCCAGCAGGTGAGGACGGGGTCTTAGTTTCTGTAGGACAACTCAAGGACATGTGTCAGATTGTTATCTATATCCCTTC